>NW_028270148.1:23096636-23374136 GCF_037043375.1 Chiloscyllium plagiosum | reverse complement strand
AAGACACTCTACACACACATGGGTTGAGTGTGAGAAAGTGTATGCGTGAGAGTGTCTTTGATGGGGTGCATGTGTGGGTGGTCTGTGTAGTGCAATGGTGGAATTCATGTAAAATACCGTTATCTCACTTTTTAAGATTAGAATTAATCTAATCACCCTGACAGAGGACACAGGGGGCTACTACCTTCAACATATTGTCTGGCTATCACTCATTGTTAGCAGCTAACCTGAGAATGCAACCTTAAAAAAAGGTTTTGTGATTTACACATGAAAGAACTGAAACTATCACTGTATTCTAACAGATGAAAGACTTCACAGACAATCAATTTTTCAATGTATATTTCAGTTACATCACACTGTAAATTTTTGCTATAAATTCTGTGTGTTAGGATTGAGCCCTCCACTATCATCTGATGAAGGAGTGATGCTCCAAAAGCTAGTGTGCTTCCAATTAAACCTGTTGGACTATAACCTGGTGTTGTGTGATTTTAAACAGTAAAGTGACTTTCTTCTCTCCAGTTGCCATATTGTTAATGTGAGGTGTAATTTGGCAATTCCCACAACAGCTCCCATTACGGATAAGTGACATTTGTAATTTAGTGATTCAAGTTTAACATGGTTTGTCAGAAATAGAAACACTTCCATTTTCAATGGGTTGATTTTCCTGTTCTTAATATGCACGAACAGTCCACGCAAAGATTTCTATTCATTACTACTGTGCCATTTACAAGCACTATTCTTCTTTCAATTATGGAAGTAACTTGAGCTTTACATAGTGTCCAAGGACACTGTCAAAATTGTGTAAAAGTTCCCCTTAGTATTTTAAGTGACTTCACTATAGGATACCATAAAACAATTACTATTAATTCACAATTTCAGAAAAGCTGTTTTTTCTTCCCACAACTTGCTTTGGGATGAGGGAAAAACAGGATTCTTTACAAAATCCAATACCTTAGCTCGATCAGACCAGCCAAATGACTGTATGGTTACATCCATTCGCTTCAGCAACATCTTTCGTCGAATTTCATACTCGTTAACCAGGACCTGATTGATAGCTTCTAATTTCTCCTGCCAGTAAATAGAAATGAGATTCTTTCCTTCAAATACCATGACAACTACGTTGAAGAGAAAACTTCATAGCAGTGCAAATGTATTTTCAGTAACTTTAGAATTTAACTTGTTTGATTCTAAAATGACAGTCCTAGAGATGTACAGCATGGAAACAGACCCTTCGGTTCAACCTGTCCATGACGATCAGAAACCCCGACCCAATTTAGCCCCCCCTGCCAGCACCTGGCCCATAACCCTCCAAACACTTACTATTCATATACCCATCCTAATGCCTCTTAAATATTGCAAATGTACCAACATGTCAAATAAAATGTAAGCAAAGACTCCACAGCACTACTCAAGCACCAAAATCATGAAATAAAGGAACACAAAGGGGCATCAGAACACTTCTCTTTTGCATGTGGTACAGGGAAGCAGGGAATCGAGAGTAACTCGGTGAACTGGATTCAAACTTGGCTCAGTGAGAGGAGACAGAGGGTGGTGGTAGAAGGCTTTTTGTGTGTGACTGGAGGACAGTGTCCAATGGCACAAGCACAGGGATCAGGGCTGGGTCCCTTACTGTTTGTGATATATGTAAACAACATAGAAGAAAATGTAGAGGATATTGAAAATGACAAGTAAGATTGTGGATGACAAAAATTTGCCAGGTGGATGACAGTGCGGAAGGTGGTCTTAGGTTACATGGGTAGAATGGTGGCAGATTGAATTTAACCCTGTTAAAAGTGAAAGGTGGTGCACTCAGGAAGAAATAATAAGACAAGGGAGCACTCAAATGAATGGCAGGACACTAGGAAGCTCAGGAGGAATAGAAAGATTGTGCAGTGCTTGACCATAGATCCCTGAAGGCAACAGAACATCTTAACTGGGTAGCTAAGGTGGCAGATGGGACACTTGCCTTTATCAGTCAGGCATACTTTATAAGAGCACAGAGATTACATTGGAGATGTACAAAACTTTGGTTAAGCCGCAACTGCAAAAGTGTGCACAGTTCTGGTCTCTACACTATAGGAAGTAAGAGATGGCACTGCAGTGGTGCAGACAAGATTCGCAACAATGATGCCTGTGATGCAACATCTAAGAAGAGAGCCTGGATAAGCTGGGGTTGTCAACCTTAGAGCAGAGAAGACTGAGAGGGGATCTGATTGAAATGTATTAGATTGTGAGGAGCGTGGACAGATTGGATAGAAAACAGCTGGTGCCCTTAATTGAACAGTCAATAACAATACAGCAAATGGTTTGCCACCAGGTAGCGGAGATCCCCAGTGGAGGGCTCTCTACACGGGAGTCCTCCCCCTTTCTATCGGGGATCTGGGGTGGAGGGTGCAGCACGAGGCTGTCCCCAGAAACCGCAGATTGCGTAGTTCACGGACTCCCAGCCCAACTGTTTGTTCTGTGGTTTTGTGGAGTCCGTGGACCATGTATATATTGGGTGTGGGTGTTTGTACTCCCTTTTTGATTTTCTCAAAAAGCTCCTTCTCTGCTTTTGGTTGCACTTCAGTCCCACGCTCCTGATCCTCGGGCACCCGGGGGGGGGGGGGGGGAGGCAGTTCTGAAGACCTCGTGGATCTGCTCCTGGGCTTGGCCAGGCTGGCCATAAATAGGTCCAGGCAGCGGGCCGTGGAGGGGGTTGTTAGGGCCGACTGCCTGCCCCTCTTCTGCAGTTACGTTAGAGCCCAGGTGTCTCTGGAGGAGGAGCACACGGTGTCTACCAACACCCTGGAGTTGTTCAGGGAGAGGTGGGCGCCGCAGGGAGTGGAGTGCATTATTCCCCCCTCCAACTCTATTTTGATTTAATCCCTGCCCTCACCTTCACTGTTTGATCACACAGCATTGCCCTTTGATGTGAAGGGCACGGCTTGTCACTGGGCACTCAGGTGTTTCCTTTCTTCCTGGTGGTGGAAATTTGAATAAAGATTCATGCACCTTGTGTCTTTCACTGTCTCACACCTGCACACATATAACACAGGTGCTGGGGAAAAAAAACAGAAAAGAAAAGAAAAAATACAGCAAATGGTGTAAGGTGAAAGGCAGGAGGTTTAGAGGGGATTTGAGGAAAAATCATTTCACCCAGAATGTGGTGGGAGTCTGTGAATGCAATGCCTGAGAGTGTAGCATGTTTTATATTGTATGCTTCTATTATTTTATAATCAGTTGGCCAGAAATTTCCCCTGCCCATACATAATAGAATTCAGTGACATACATTTGTATATTGGATTACAGGTGGAATCAATTTAAAAAATATAAAAATATTGGAACATTCGTATTTAGTCTTAATTATTCTGCATCGGTCCCATCTTTTTTGGGTTCAGAGAGCAATATTCCCTGAGCCTCCATTACCCAATAAGTGCTCAACACACCAAGAGACATCAGTCTGGGATATCGGAACAGAATGCATTCCACCATTTACTACCCTGACACAGCAACAGGTCAGATCAGGCACTGGATATGGATAAAAGGGAATATATGCAAAGGCTCAAAACTCAAACATTGCAATTACTTTTGGAAAGATAACATATGCCAGATCTGGGAACAATCAAACATGCTTCTATTTCAGAATTCAAGCATTTTATGAAGCAGGGAGAGCCAACTGCAGTGCTAAATTATCAATGAGACAGTCAGTGACTGGGTTTAAGCCACAACCCGGTGGATTCTTGCAGCTAGCATGGACTGGACTTGAATCCATGTTCCAAACTAATTCATCACGCCATATGACTCTTCATTAAAGTATCTACTTTGACTTGTTTAGCATTTTTTGCTGCCTTTTTCAGGACTGCATTTGGAGACACTATTTCCAACAAAAAACCAAGTGTTTCATTTGTGCATTCTCATTTTCAGCAAAGGTGGCCCAAAATAACCAATATCCTACACCTACTTCTTATATTTTCAAATTTTGAAAAAAAAAGTATCGAATCAGATTCTTACAGCACAGAAAATGGTCATTCGGCCTGATGTCTACTCTTTAAAAACATTGTCCCATTTAGTGTCAAATTCCAGGCTTAATCCAAAAACTTGCAAATGAATCCTCTTCAGACACACGTTCAACTCCCTTTGGAAAGTTCCTCTGTACTCTGATTACATCATTATCTACCAATGTACAGTCTGTTCTGATGTAACATGATAGTTCTGCTCCCGCATTTTAAGAAAATCACATAATACCAGCAACATTACAACCAGTGGTACTGGAATTACATTATAGCCAATATAAGTAAGAAAAACATTCACGTTCTACAAATAATGGTCTAAATTCTTCAATCACGTTATAGCCAATTTGCGTTGAAGAAACGTCCGTTAGAGCAGAACTGACTGTAGTCCAAACCTTAATACGGAGAAGAAGTCTCTACCAATTTACCCACTAATTCATTTGTTTATTTCAAATCCATAACCTGAAGTTGTATTTCAAATAGAAGAAAGAGTTTTTACATTCTGTATTTAATATGTAATTGTGAATATCTGCATTTCATTTCGGCTTAACGTACTAGAGATGGATCCAAGATTCTCCAATCTCTCAATGTTAAGAGATTTCTTAGTTCTGGCATCATCCTCTACACCCTCTTCTTAAAATCCTTCCTAAAAGGTGATGCCTCCAGCTGCACACAATACTCTAGGTGGAGTTGATATCTTACCAGAGATTTATAAAAAATTAACTTCTTTGTTTATGTTTCCAACATCCTGACTTAAAAGACAAGCATCCTGTAAGCTTTCATAATTGGAAAATTAAAAGGATGGAACAATATAATTTTCAATTTGACAATACTTTCAAACAAGATAGCTGAAAACAAGATTCAGAATCAGAAAGTAATTTACTAGAGGAAGTGAAAAGGATATTGTAAAGCAGTTAAAGAATATGCATTTAGTAGCACTTAGGAACAGAATTATTAGTGATGTAATTCACATTGAAAGTGGTCAGAATTCATTCTACAGGGTGTGCCACTCATAATTAATGGTTTTATTACTTACCCAGTGAAGTGGTCCAAGTGCTTTCTTTATCAGAGATTTTCCGACATGATTTCGGGGCACTTTTGACAGAGATTCTTTAAGCTACGGAAGAAAAACACGGTCAAGTTAAAAACTGAATGGATAAAAGGTGTATATTGCATTATGTCAAATCATAAATCAACAGCAAAGAGGATTGCTGTACAAGCTAAAGACAAGAAAGTAATACAAATTATGAAATTACCCTCCACAAAGCTACATATTCTGGAGAGTCTATGATGCAAAATTACATTCTGGCATTAGATGGATGGTCCAATGTCTTTCAGAACGGAAATGATGACACTGATTAAACATTCTGTTCACTTCTGTGAAGGGTTGAAATAATAATAGGAAAGGTGAAAATTAGGAAGTTAAAAAGAATGAATGCCAGGCAGCACTCAAGTTTTCCACAAGAAAGTGTAATAGTTCTTAATTACATGACGACAGAAGGTAATTTGAACCATTTAAGTGATTTCAAAAGACAACTAGAATTTCTGAATAGGAATGGATTAAAGCTTATGGCATGGTTGGCTGGCAGCTCTGCATTTGGCTACTCCAGGCCAACGGGTCACTTCATTAATTAATAGAGAAGTACACTATTTACCATGCTACATTTCCCCCCACAAGTATAAATGTTAACTCCTTCTCCACATGTTTATTGACTGCTGACCCACAGCAAATAAGATAGCTTTTATTTAATTATTTTTCAGGATATGTGACATGATCCCATGATCCAGATTTTCAATTTCTGTTTTTAATAAATTTTCCAACCCAAATAACTTGTTAATACATTGACCCCTCTCGAATAGTAGGAAATACAACTAAGTCCAATAAATTAATTAACCTTGGCTGAAGTATAAATGGCTGTATCAGGAAACATGATCTTTTCCTGAAAGCATTTAATATTTAACTGGACCTTTTGTCTTCAGATTAATGTTCCAATTACACTGCTTCACAGGAAAACCATTTGAATTAAAAATGAAACAATTTCAGTTTTGACAAGCACAGACATGATGGGCCAAAGTGCTTTTTCTGTGCTACTGATCTCTGTCTTGGGGAGAGCCAATTCTACTCCCTAGCTGCTGTTCTTGGTTTCATTTTAGAATATTTTTAAAAAACTAATGTTTTACAATGATTTGTTTCATTTTGGTGCTGCTGGTTTCCTGAAGGATGATTGTATAGACATCTGGCGAGCTGCCTACTTTTCATTAAAGAGGGTACTATAATGTTTGATGATCATGTTAAATGGATAAATTTGGATACTATATTCTTGATGTACTGTATACTAATACAGCATATTTGTATATTACTTTGGCAAAACTGGCATTTATTCTCAACATACCTAACCCATCACAACCTCTTAACTCTTCAACAATCATGTGACCTGAAAATAGGTATGAAAAGTTTTGCATCTTTGTACGTTTTATTACATAATGCCTAGAAATCATAAAGACATTATTTGCCATACATATCTCTTAGGTTTTCTTGAACATATTCAATATATCACACTTCTATTGACTATGTCAGGTCTCTTAACATAGTCAGTAAAAGCATTGCCTTTCGTTAATGAGAGCACTGACTAGCCTTTAGCCTAAAATATCCCTAGACAGCAACCTAATGCATGAAAAGGCAATGGGCCTTCTTCAGTGATTGCATCCAGGGGTGATGGTGTTCCCAGTGCTGGTAGGTGGGGATTTGACTCAACAATACTAAAGGAATGGTGTCAGGTGGCACACAACCTGGAGTTGATGATTTCCAATGCACTTGCTGCCCTTGCCCTTCTAGGTGGTGGAGGTTGTGGGGTTGGGGAATTTTGACAAAGAAGCTGAGAGTGTAGTTTTTGTGCATCCTATAAATTGATCAATACAGGATTTGGGGGTCCTGCACATTTAAGCTGCTGGATGTGGTGCCAATCAAGATTGTTTTGTCCTGGAGGAGGTCAAACGTTTTGGTTCTATGTCACTGCAGCTGCATCCAACCAACTGGTCAATACTACCATCATGCTCCTGACTTGCACATGTAGACAGTGGAGAGACCGAGATGAATTAGGACATGAACCCACTTGTCACAGAACACTCAGCCTCTTACCTGCTCTTATATCTGGAATGTTTAGATGGGTGGCCCAGTTGAATGTCTGCTTCAAGGCGGTGGGAATTAAGACAACTAGAATGTTACTGAACATCAAAATGTGATGGCTAGGCACTCTTGAGGTGTGTATATAATGTTACTTGCCATTTATTTGGCCAAGCTTGAACACTGTGCAGATCATACTGCATGTAGGGAGGGACTGCTATATCACATGAGAAACTGAGAGTGGCACTGAACACCAGCAATTAGCAAGCCATCCCATTTCTGAGTTTATCCCGGTGATAAAGTAGCAGAGGACACTTAGGCCTAAATGCACTAATCAAATCTCACCACTTTCCACAGGGTTTTTACTTCTTAGTGATTGAAAGTTCAAGTGTCCAGAAGATTTAAAGAAAATACTGAGTTCAAAAACATGTGCACTTTACAACAGCATAAGTTGCTGGTGGACGAAATTTACTACACTAACAATCTGCTCTGATTATGCAACACCTGTAAATGCAACAGAATGTCCTGCACTCGGAAATGTCTGATTTTCCAAATCTTTCCAAGTGACTTCTGCAACACGTGAAAAAGGAAAACAACTTTTTGAACATCAGGTTCAATTCACAGCAGGACGCAAAAGTCATCCTTAAAAATACTCCAGGCTATAATTCCAGAGACATCTCATCCTTGAACCTGAGGCAAGGCAGTGAGTCTGGTAGGTTTATGAAGGAGTAAAACATTAATTAGGTTTGGATGCAGTGGATATAAACAAACACAGTCAGTCAGAAAATTAACACTTTTTGTGTGATTCAATAAGAAAATCCAGGACAAATTCTTGGTCAGAATGGCACAAACATTGCTATTCTGCACAAAGTAGAGAATCGATGAAGTCAGATTTCCTTGACTTCCCATTACATGAAGCTGCCCTGCCAGTGTCCTCTGCCAGGCCAAGTCATTCTTCATTGGCTTTGTCCGTTAAGATGAATGCTGATAAGAATTTATAGCACTATTAGAAGGAACAGGAAGCTCTTTCCTGCCCAATGACTCCTCTTTAAATCTCACCACCAGAAGACGGTTAACTGATCATTCATTACATTGTCCTCTGTGGAACCAATGTGACTATTGTTTAAAATAACTGCACTTGGGACTTTTCTAGAAAACATGGTGAAGTACAGGTACTTACATAATGGAGAAAGCTCCCCAATCTTCCATCAAGGCCAACCACCTCAAAAAGTGAAACAAAACAAAACCTTGTGGCAATTAATAAAGAGCATATTCCTTGAAGGTAGTTCTCTCAGATGCTAGTTTGTTTCTGAATGTCAGGATTTTTACTATTTATTGTTTGTCTTTTGAATTCTGCCAGGAAATCTTAAGGAAGCAATTTCCAATTTTCTCCAACCACTGGTGAAGCATAACATAGCCTGGAGTTTAAATCAAATGCACTGACCACTTTCTGAAGCAGGGTTTTCAGGTCACTCTTCCATACAAACCTTGCAGATGATAACCATCATATCGTTTGTGCAGAATTTGAAAGAACAATTAACATGATAGAGTGCTTTCCTCTTCTTTCTTGGGGAGTGGAGAACACTGAAAAGGCTGTATTTATTTCTAGATTATAGATGCTCCATTGTAATGGTGGTAGGTCCTTGAGTCAGTGGTTTTGTTTCATAGTGGTTTTAAGTAAGGAATTTCAAGATATCAAGCATCAACGATGAAGATTCAATAAATGCAGAAGCCTGGAAAGCACTCAATGCTGCTGAAGTAGATTTGATTAATTGCTGTCGTGCACCCTGTAGACAGGATTTGCAACAAGCACAGTATTGCTTTGACAGAGGAGTTGGATATTAAAGGAAATAGTGGGATTTGACACAAATCAAAAAAGCTGCTCAGTTTTGGATAGTTTGATGAGAAGTATTCCTGTGACAATGGTCTAAACTCCATCACATCCTTATCTTCAGCTTAAGAAACTTGAGTGTCATTGAGAGATTAGGTAGTGAGCCACTCATTACAGTGTTACGTAGGCTCGGTTGTACATTGATATAGGTTGCTTGATAGTCAGATACATGAATCGAGTGGAGAGTCAAGTAACAAGTGGACATTCCTATTCTTGATTCTAGATTGGAGTGAAGGCCACTGATAATGCAAATGAAGATGGCAGGATTAGAATTTGAGTGAAGGTTGTGTTAACTTGACTTGTATTCCTTTAGTAAGTTGAGAGGCGAGATAATTTAAGTGTTCAGAACACACACAGACATTGACATTTTTGCACTTTGTGCACAGTATCTACTTTAAAGACAGTAAAAATAAAACACCTCAACTACATAGCTGCTTATAATGCAATACATCTTGACAGTTGGTAATGCTGACAAAAGAGTTTTGTGCTTAAGTCGATGCCTTTTGCATCTGAAAGCTCATGTTTAAAACAATTTGATTCTAATTTATTGATCTGAAGGCTTTCCATACACAAATGAGTATTGGAAAGGAGACAGTAAATACCCAATTGCATGGTGGACACCTGAGAATAAGGTACAATGCAGTGAAACAGTTCCAGTCAATAATCTGAGACACACTGGAAATGCAGTTTTCCAATTTGATATGTGGTTTGACCACTGTGAATTTATGGTAATCTGAAATCGCCTGTCTTTGTACTTTTCCCCAAAATAAACAAACCCTTAAGTGAAAGTATGAAAGCCATCAAATAGACTCTTAACCCTGATTAAGAGAAGAGAAAGTAGGATTAAAATTGCTCCCTTATACTCGGAGGATAGAACCTTGTATTAAAGGTGCAACCTGTATAGATCTTACAGTAGTTAGAAACAAAATAACTGTTTGAAATCAAAAGGCAAGATTAAAAGAAACCTTCTCTCAACTATTCTGTGCTGTTTCTTTTAAGAATTTATTATTTCCTGAAGAGGAAATTCCAATGGATTTTTTAAAAAGTAATTATTTGTACTGTTTGGCTGAATGATCCAGGTTTTAAATGCTGCACATTAGGACAATTTTGTTCTTGTGTACCTTTTTCTCAATCCCACTGAAGAACTGGAACATGGTGATGTTATCTGGGGGCTTGGACATACCCAGAGTAATACATATGGATTTCAGCTCCATGAACGACTGGCTGGTTTTATCTGGCTGCTTCTTTGGCGGGTTGTGCACACCAAGCATTCGTGAAGATTCAAGCTCAGAAATCAGGTAAGCTACAGAAACAAAAATCAGCAAAACATAAACACGAGATATATAAGCTACAAATGTATTTGTTCATTACCTCACCCAATTCCTTTCCTTTCCTGAGGTCAGTGACTGTTGCTCAGGTAAAGTATGGGTATCAACTGGTCTCCATTTATGTGTGAACCTGCAAGACCATGGTTAAAAAGATTATCTGACATGAAGAGAGGAATCAAGTTTGATTCCAACGCCAACCAACAGGAACACAGGTTGCTGACATGCTTTTGCTGCACCTCTGGAACTCTGTTACCAGGTTCAATTATAGCATTTAGCATTAGTATTTACAGATTCATATGCCTCAGTACTATAAAACACTAGATTGTAAACTGACCAACTGAATCAGAGAGTAGCATTAAAACTTGAAGTGCCCGAGAGAATTTCAACAAATCTTCATTTCAAATGACAATAGAGTAATACACTTAAATCCATATATTTATTGATTTTTAAAAATTATTCAGAGTTGTCACATGGCACTTTAGAACATTCACATTAACATGGCATTTTAAAAACAATACCTAGATATTATTTTGATGCCACTTTGCTTTTGCACAAAATTTTCATTTCACAGTTAAAAATGCCACCAAAGCAAGTGGCTTGTAACCAACAAAGTGCTTCAGAAAAAAGCTTTGCTGTTTATGACTGAAACAGTACATGTACATAGCAGACTAACATAAGGGAACCTCTAGAAACTCAATGGCACAAGACTGAGAGCTGTCACTGAATTACCAATTCCAGGTTACATTCATTTATCAACCAGCCTCACGGTAAAGTAGTGACAAGGAAGGAACTGGTGTATTGAGGTCTCAGATCTCTAGCTCAACATAGTTCTTTCATGACTTCAAGTACAAGAGTGTTAAAGCCAGATTTCCCATCTACAGATGACAAAAAGGGCAAAGACCAAAATTCTGTCTCTAGAAAAGTGAAAACACAAAATCCATACTTGGCTTTGTTACCAGATTAGTATTTCAGAATGGGTTAAACTTCCATGGAATTTTCGTGTTTTAAAAACCTGGAAACTTGAACCTGAACAAATGATTGCCAGACTTCCTGACTGTCATGCAAACTAATATCGTTAGGGCAGAAAACCTGTGATCTTTAACCCAGCCTAGCCCAAGTGGAATTTCTGTCCAGCAGTAATGCAACCAACCAATTGCCCTTTCAAATAATATAGTAAGTGACTCGGTTAACCAAACTGTTGGGTGTAGTTTGGGGTAGCAGCAGATAATCATCTCATAATCATCTGGAACTGGCAAAGTTTGGCTCGCAATAGTTACATAGGAACAGGAGTAAGCCACCTAGCTTCTTGATTCTTTTCTGCCAGTCAATTGGATTATAATTCATCTGGATTACTGCTCCAATTCCCTATCTTGATTCCACATAATTTAAATTCCATGATCAAATGATCAAACTCTTACCAATGCCAGTTTTAAAATTTCAACTGACTTCACATTCCCTGAATAAATACAAAAGCAATCCACGTTTAGACAGAAAAGATCACCAGAACTAAGTTAAACAATTTTGTTTTTAGTTGCTCATTCTGATGAACGTTTTGCTAAATGATCCATGTAGTACTGCACTCCCCTGTCCTTAGCTTCTGGTGGTATTCCTGATGAAGGGCTTTTGCCCGAAACGTTGATTTTGCTGCTCGTTGGATGCTGCCTGAATTGCTGTGCTCTTCCAGCACCACTGATCCAGAATCTGGTTTCCAGCATCTGCAGTCATTGTTTTTACCTTCAGATAGGTGATGTCAGCCAGGGCAGCAGCAGAACAATTGTAAATTGCTCAGTGCTCCTTGATGGTAATGGATATGATCAATCATAACATTCATCCTTTTCACCACCCTCCAACTTTCATCTCGGTCTCAGCCTCCACACTACCACTCCACAGCATCTTTCAAAAACAGCAGTTTTCACATCAACTATCCTGACAGCCATCATAACATCACCATCCCCATATCAACCATCGAAAATTTTCACACTGCTGGTCCACCATCTGGTATCAAGTATCCAGAAATTAACTCCAACTAAGTATTTTAAACTGTCACTTCTGTCTGAAAGGCTGTTCCACAGCCACTAATTTGATCCCTTTCCTTAGAACATTGAAAAGTACAACACAGAACAGGCCCCTCAGCCCACGATGTCGTGCCGAGGATTAATCTGAATATAAAATAACCTAACGTACGCACCCTTCAATTCACTACTGTCCATGTGCATGTCCAGCAGTCGCTTAAATGACTCAGCTTCCACCACCACCACTGGCAACCCATTCCGTGCATTCACAACTCTCCATGTTAAGGACCTACCTCTGAAGTCCCCTCTATACCTTTCTCCTAATACCTTAAAACTATGACCCCTTGTGCCAATCAATCCTGCCCAGGGGAAAAGTCTCTGGCTACTGACTCTATCCATGCCTCTCATTACCTTGTATACCTCTATCAGGTCACCTCTCTTCCTCCTTCTCTCAAGAGAGAAAAGTCTGAGCTTAGTCAACCTCTCTTCATAAGACAAGCCCTCCAGTCCAGACAGCGTTCCTGGTAAACCTTCTTTGCACCCTCTCCAAAGCCTGCGTATCTTTTCTATACTAGGGCGATCAAAACTGAACACAATATTCCAAGTGTGGTCTCACCAGGGACTTGTAGAGCTGTAGCAAAACCTTGTGGCTCATAAGCTCGTTTCCCCTGTTAATGGAAGTCAAAACACCATATACTTTCTTAACAACCCTATCCACTTGGGTGGCAGCTTTGAGGGGTCTATGTACTTGCACACCCAGATCCCTCTATTCGTCCATACTGCCAAGAATCTATCTTTATTCCTATAGTCAGCATTCGAGTTCGACCTTCCAAAATCCATCACTTCGCATTTATCTAGGTTGAACTCCATCGGCCATTTCTCAGCCCAACTCTGCATCCTGTCTATGTCACGCTGCAGTAGCCCTTGAGACTATCGACGACACCTCCAAACTTTGTGTCATCTGCAAATTTACTAACCCACCCCTAAACCTCCTCATCCAAGTCATTTATAAAAACTACAAAGAGCAGAGGCCCAAGAAGAGAGCCCTGCAGGACCCCACTCACTGACCTCCGGGCAGAATATTTTCCATCTACAACCACTCTGCCTTCTATCAATCAATCAATTTTGAATCCAGATAGCCAAATCTCCCTGTATCCCATACCTCATGACTTTATTAATGAGCAGTTATTGAAGGCTGAACAGACTGTTTGCAATCTAAAGGTCACATTTGATCCCAAAACGAGTTGTAGACCACAAATTAAGATAGGTTGCGGGTATTTTCACATTTGTCATAAATATATGGACCTAATTTCATTACTCTATCATTTGAGATAAAGATTCATTGAAACTCGCTCAGAGACTTCAAGTTTTAATGCTGTTCCCTGTTGATTCAGTTGGTCAGTTTACTGTCTAGTGTTGTATAGTACCGAGGCATATGGGCAGCATGGTAGCTCAGTGGTAAGCACTGCTGCCTCAGTGTTCGATTCCTGCCTTGAGCCACTGTGTGTGGAGTTTGTACGGTCTCCCCATGTCTGCGTGGGTTTCCTCCGGGTGCTCCGGTTTCCTACCACAATCACAAAGATGTGCAGGCCAGGTGAATTGGCCATGCTAAGTTGCCCACAGTGTTAGGTCCATTAGTCAGGGGTAAATGTAGGGCAATGGGTCTGGGTGGGTTACTCTTCAGAGGGTCGGTGTGGACTTGTTGGGCCGAAGGACCTGTTTCCACACTAGGGAATCTAATCTAATCATATCATCCAACACTATGTCATTCCAACTCAACTGCTGCTGAAAGCCTCATGTCTGTTGACCTTGTTCAACTATTTTGATGTAACTGGTGGGTTGCTTCATGTTGTATCCTCTGCTGCCCTTGTTCCAACTTCCCTGCCAAGCCCTGTGTGCCTCTTATACAACTTGGCTCCTGTTTAAACAATGCCTGAATTTTAAAATTCTCACCCTATATTTCAAATGCCTCCAGGTGCGCACTGCTCAAAATGTCTGTATTCTCCTTCAGCCATACAACCCACTAAAAAGTCAACTCTAGAAACGGCCCCATAAACCTTTTCCCTCCTTAAAACAGTACATAAAAGCTACTCAGGTGAGCAAAGTTCTGAGCATCTACCCTAATATCTCCATTTAGGGCTCTGTATCAAAACCATCTCCTAGTGCTTCTGCAAAGCAGCTTGGAGGAATTTTACTATGTTGAAGGCACCATATAAATGCAAGTTGCCACTATGATTCAGTACTGCTGGAAATGTACCATAGCATGATGACTTCTGGACTGGAGAAAATTAGTATGTGTGCATACACAGCAGGAGACGAGGGGTCTGTAGTTGCTTTTAAATCCCCACATGCCTGTCAATTATGGTTTATTTGATACAATACTGGCAGCAGTAAGTCAGTCACATTTCTTATATGAAATGAAGGCAGATGTGGAGTGTCATTTGTAAGCCATCATGAGTCCTCAGTAAATTAAGGGGGAGAAATATTTCCATGAAACATCAAAATTGAATCTCAGTATCAGAGGATCGACATACTTGAGCAACAATTAACCAGATTCTGCAGTAGAGATCAGTTGAGTAATTAGCTGGAACAGACAGATTGGACCAAACTGGCCACCTCCTGTGCTTAAAGACATTATTCCTTTGTAGATCAAGATACACATTGACAACTTAAACACAAGATCAGCAAAACAGATAATGAATTTGCCCTTCTTATTCCTGACGATGTTTAAAAATTCGAATGGAAGAAGAGTCACAGAGTCATACAGGATGGTAACAGACCCTTCGGTCCAACTAGTCCATGCCGACCATGTTCCAAAATGAAACCAATCTAACAAGAGTCGCTCATGTGTGGAATGAACTGCCAGAAAAAGTGGTAGATGCAGGTACAATTACAATATTTAAAAGACATTTGGACAAGTCCATGAATAGGAAAGGTTTGAAGGGATATGGGATAAACGCAGGCAGGTGGGACTAGTTTAGTTTGGGAACATGGTCAGCATTGGTTGTCCAACTATATAACTAACTTTTATGGAAGGCCTATCCTTTTCCATAACTATTTAAAAACTATCAGAATCATGATCACTACTCCCAAAATGTTGCTCGACTAACACTTCAATTAATTGCCCTGCCTTATTTTCCAAGGGAAGGTTGAGTTTTACTCCTTCTCTGGAAGGAAGATTTACATATTGGTAAAGAAAATTATCTAAAACACGTTTAACAAATTCTTCACAATCCAAACCTTTAACACTATAGCAGTCACAATTAAATTTTTGTAAAATTAAAATCACCTATTTACAATCTTGAATATCACTCTTACATATATCTACATATTTGATCCTCTATTTCCCTCTGACAATCCTTTTTGGGGGTGGGGGGGGTTTGTGGGCAGCAATCATCCCTGTCTTACTTCTAAGTTATACCCATATAGCTTCACTGGACAATCCCTCAAAAATATCCTAAGTAGGGTAGCAATGTTTTCCTTAATCAAAAGTGCCTCTACCCCTTCTCTCTTGCTATCCTCCCTACAGCATTTAAAAGCCAGAACATTGAGCTGCCAGTCCTGTCCTTCCCTCAGCCAAGTTTCTGTAATAGATATGACATCCCAGTCCCATATTCGCATACGTGGCCTGAGTTCATCAGTCTTACCTGTAAGGCCCCTTACATTGAAATAAATGCAGTATAATTCTTCAAAATTACCTTGTTTTCTGACTTGCTCTTGATTGTCTTTTCTAATTAACTTGCTCTTTTTTTGATTCAGAACCATTCTCATTTGCCTATTTTCAGTGCTACTTGGGAACTACCCCCGAAAAGCTTAAAGACTCAAAAATAGAACTGGCAAATCCCCTCACCCATGTCTTTTGAACAGCTCTTTTCTGCCCCAGAAGAGATCCCAATGATTCAAAAATCTGAATCCTTGCACACTGCACCACCTATTCACCCACTGATTTATTTGTTCTATCCTTCTATTCTTACTCTAAGGTGGCACTGGGAGTAAACCAGCCATTACTACCTTGGAGGTTCTACTTTTAAATCTTCTATCTAACTTCCTATATTCACACTGCAAAGCCTTAACCCTTTCCCTAACCATGTCATTCCTACCAATGCATATGGCAACTTCCGGCTTCTCACTCTTGAATTTTGTTTAGAAAAGTTGCGAAAATAATTGTAAAATGAATATTTTTTCAGCTTCTGCTATAAAAGCCAGAAGAAAATCACAAGGGAAACCTGCAACTCAGGAGCAGCTGCAAGATCCACAATACTCTTGTTCCACTATTTGTTTTTTGAGTAATGACAGAGGCTGGTACAATTGCAACATTTAAGAGGCATTTGGATGGGTATATGAATAGGAGGGATGTGGAGGGATACAGGCCGGGTGCTGGCAGGTGGGACTAGATTGGGTTGGGATATCTGGTCGGCATGGATGGGTTGGACCGAAGGGTCTGTTTCCATGCTGTATATCTCTATGACTATGACTACTCTAAAATAAATCCAGCCACAATCAATTTGCTGATTATTTGACCATGACTAAGACAATTACTTTGAAACCCAATAAAGAATATACATCGCATACCCCATGTGACATACAGATCTGTATTCGTGTATCAGAAAGCAAATAATGTATAAAATTTTATAGTTGACATTGTATTTAAATGTCACATACCTCTAATCTTTTGAACAGTTTGAACATGGCCAGAGCTATTAACTACGTTAACTTTTTAATGAACAGGTGGGACAGTAAGGTGGGTTCCCTTCCCTGAAGGATATCAGGGAAGCAGTTGTACTTGTGAGACAACCTGTAGCCTTCACAGATTCAGAGTCATTCTGGCATAAAAGGCAGCTATTTGGCCCATTGAACCCATAAATCAGGTCTCTGTTGAGTTGTATTGATATTTTATTAGGTACCTGTCACAAATTAATGTACTTTCTAATTTGTCATGGTAGGCATTAGAAGCCATATCGATTGCTAGCCTAGTAATGTAACCACTTGACTGGCATACCCATGTACACATGTGTATGAGACCTTGGAGAGAGAATGCATCTTTAGCATTGAACACTTTCAAACATTATGACTGAGATTTAAGTTTCAAATACAATAATTAATCAAAAAAAAATTCAAATACTCCTACAACTTACTGAGCAGCAAAAGGCAATTATTTTTGTTGAGGAGGCGTTTTGTGACATCTCCAGTGGTTAGAACAGAATAGGGACAATTCATCTCAGCCAACAAACCGCTCATCTCTAGTTGAAACTCTTCAGCTTCTGTGGGGCCTAGGAGAGAGTTTAAAATAAAATTAAAAGGAAAAAGAATCACATGACCTAAAGTCCTACACCTAGATAATAGTCAAGGTTATCGACATTAAATTATTTTCTTTTTCAAAATATAAATTTTACTCAATCAAGCCATTTACAATATGCATTAAACACCTCCCTTTCCTTCCAATCAAGAGATACAGACATGACATAACTGGCATTACAGTTAAGTCAAAGCTTTCTGAATGCAATGTCACTTGAACATGTTTATGTGATAGAATAGAGTCTGTGCTACTTTTGTGGTATCATCTTCAGTAAGGTAATTTCACTGTTAACACATAGTCAATGTTAACTTCCAAATAAAAGCAAGTACTACAAATGCTAGAGATCTGAAATAATGAGACAAATAGCTGGTAAAACCCAGCAGGTCTCCGAGAATCTTTGGAAAGAGAAAAATAGTGTCAATGCGGAGTCTAATATGGTTCTTTGGTGGAACTCCAAATGTTGGATTAAAAAGACTGCCATGATTTAATGGTTTGAACTGAACAGATAACATTGTTCCAACTGATATACAATAGCCTGTCTGAGTCATTACGGTAGTTCCTTTTCAAGATACCAAAATACATATTTCTACTACCGATGATGATATTACACACTCATTTCCAAATGATGATTGTTTTATGTGCAAAATGGATTTAAGTTGATATATCATTTGGGTAATGCAACTGGATATAGTTTAATAAATAAAACTTACTAGCTGTTGCATTGACATTTTCTACCAGCTTGTAGAAAACTTTCAGTTCTGCTACAAGCCAGGTACATAGCTTAGTGTATTCTGGAGAAGCTGCCCCACCAACGGCTGCCAAATTGAGAGCTCCATCATCTAGTAGTGGACCCTTGTATCTGCAAAATTAAACATTTTCTGTGAGCATTCCAGAAAGCCTCTCGATTCCACTATTACAAGTGCATTTCTCGAAACAAAAGAAGCCCTAAACTCTACAATGTACCAATCTTCTTTATTTTTAAACTGAAGCTTCATATTAATGTTACACTTGTCAACAGAAACTTGTGAAAATGTTAAGTTTAAATGTTAATTCCAGGAGGCAAGACTTTATTAATTGCAGTTCAACAGAATCATGCCTCATATCAGAAAGTTTTGTCTTATCATCTAAATACTATTGTAATTTTAATTTAAAATTTTGTATTTGTGGGGAGTACCAGTACATAAAACCATCTAAAAATATTTTTAATTGTGAAGAGAGGATGACCAAGTTCATCTTTGGGAAGTTGTAGGATTCTGGTAGGTATGCAGATGACTGCCAATGCAGAACGATTCTGCTGCAAATAGTATATATATCCTCAATGATTGAGTTTTGAATGAATTGCTGGCTTGGGATTTTCCCTCCTTACACTCTTCCCAATGGTAGCGCAGCCTTCCTCAATAATAAGCACACATTTTTATTCTGTAGCACGATATGCAATGGTCCTGGGCAAGGCTCCCCCAGGACTCAGTCAATAAAGAAGTTCCGAAAATGAAGCAGACTCCTTGTCATGCTTCTTTTGACTGCCGTAAGAGTACATCACAGATCGTGTGTTTCAGTGAGCAAGTGACTTTCTAGTTATATGATCAGTCCAAACCAGTTGTGACTCAATATATCATGGATGTAGGTCAGCTTGGGTGAGCACCTCTGTCTGGTCATTCTGTTCCACCAGGGGTGATCTTTGAAAGCTTCTGAAAGTAGCTCAGCTTCTTGGCATGACTTTGATACACGATTCAGTTTCACATGCATGGAGCAGATGTGCAAAACTACTGCTTTGTAGACTTTAACAATGGCGCTTAGACTTACTCCTTTCATCCAAAATCTGCTGAAGGCTACACTTGCTTCCATTTCTTATAGTATTTTCTCCACCGTATTCTCTGATGCTTTCCATGAAGGTGACCCTGGCACTGAAATCAGACATTGTATAATGGGAAGCTGCACAATCTCAAGATGACTTCAGGTCAAGAAGGTGGTCTTCAATGTCACAGTACATGATTTCCTGTTTGTTAATTACCACATGCAGCTGCTGACTCAGAGCTGGAAATAAAATGTAACGGGACTTGTTCTTCAATGCCAGCTATAACTTTGGCCTTATGATTAGCACAGAGAAAACCAAGGTAGTAGACTGCAGGAAGGTCCTTTTGAGCCCAACATTCCAGTTAACATCCAGAAACTGTTAGCAGTAGACAAATTCAAAGCTCAGCACCACACAGCTCTAGAGCTGTTTATATTGATGGCACACACATGAATCTAGAAATAAACAATGTTTGAGCTGAAAAAGCAACTATTGTGTTCTAGGTTGATCGGAATTCAAATCAGGTCATGTTTGTCTGTCATTCTCAAGTCTTTGAAATTAGCTTGTAGATTAATAGTAAATATCCTGAATGTCTTCTTTTCATAGAATCCCTACAGTGTGGAAACAGGCCATAACTCTCTAGCCTCCAGCCATGCAAAGCTCTCTACTGTGTGGAAACAGGCCCTTCGGCCCAACAAGTCCACACCGACACTCCAAAGGGTATCCCATCCAGACCCATTCCCCTACCCTATTACTTTACATTTCCCCTGACGAATGCACCTAACGTACACACCCATGAACATGTGGGCAATTTTAGCATGGCTAATTCATCTAACCTGCATATCTTTGGACCGTGGAGGGAAACCCGAGCACTTGGAGGAAACCCACATAGACAGTCACCCAAAGCTGGAATCAAACCCAGGTCCCTGGCGCTGTGAGGCAGCAGTGCTAACCACTGAGCTACCATCATACAATTAGCACACAGAAATTCTTTTTGTGGCAAAGAATGGAGGATGTAAAACCTAAGAGCCAAGAGATGCCATTCACACTAACTATACATCTCAAACTTGGGCAGCTTACAACAGACACCTCAAAACACTCGAAGGTACCAATGTACCTTTATAAGAATGTTCAACTCCAGTGGCCAGAGAAGTGGTCCAATAGCAGCACCCTCTCTCAAGTCAATATGCCCAGCACTGAGATGCTAATTACTCCACAGGGCAGCACACATCACTCATACTTAAACCAGACTGTCAAAGTAACAACTCTACTCAGAACACAGCAGGAGACAACAAAAATGCATTTGACGTCTTCAAAAAAATTGAAGAAGAAACATCCCCGCTGACTCACGGGAGTCCCTAGCCTGTGACCAACTGGACTTGAGAAGGTTCAAGTGGAGACACCCGACAAAAAGACTATATTGGGAATTTGCAGATCTGATGTCTATGCATAGTAGAAAGCGCTCAAACCTTCAAATAATTCATTCATCTCAGTCCATCTGCCCCATGTGAGGCAGAGTCTGAAAATCACACATTAGAATTATCAGTCTTCTCAGAACCCATCAAACCAACATGACAAGTCATTTTCAGTCCCAAGTTTCTGCTGAAAATCATGATTCACACATGACAACATAAAAAAATGGAGGAGAAGGCCATTTGGCTTTCAGCCCACTTTGCTATTCATTATGGTCATGGTTATCATCCAAAAGCCTGTTCCAGCTTTCCCTTGCACATCCTTTGATCCCTTAACACCATGTGCATTTCTAATTCCTGCTTGAAACCACACAATGTTTTGGCCTTGACTGCTTTTGTGGTAGTGAATTCTACAGGCTTACCACTCTCGGGGTAAATACGTTTCTTTTTATCTCAGACTTAAATGATTTACCCCATATCCTTAGACTGTGACCTAACTTGGACTCTACAGACATTGGAAACATCATTCCTGCATCTACCCTGTTTAGATCTTTCAGAATTTTAAAAGTTTCTGAGTTCTGTCCTCATTCTTCTGAACTCCAGCAACATGATCTAAATTCTACCGCTCCCCAACATCAGTCTTGCCATCCCATGAATCAATCTGAAAAATCTCCACTGAACTCCCATGATAGCAAGTAAATCCTTCCTCATAAGGAAACAAGAAATGCACACAATATTCCAAGTGTGGTGTCTCACCAGGCTCTGTATAATTGCAGCAAGACATCCCTGCTTCTGCTCTGGAATGCTCTTGTATGAAGGCTAATATACAATTTGTCTTCTTTACTGCTTGCTGTACCTGCAGGCTTACCTTCAGAATCTGCTATTTGAGAATACCCAGGTCTCACTACATTCCCATTTCTTACACCCCTTTCACTTGAATGATATAAATCTAGTTCACAAGCTAGTTCACAAAATAACTCCAAAGACACCAAATCTTCAAATTTAAGCACTGGAAGCACAGAAGAGTTCTGCAAGAGACAAAGGTCTTACCTATGCTCCACTTTCCTTTTAAGCAGCCTGCTTCAGTCGAGATTTAGAGATGCCAGTGTTGGACTGGGGTGTACAAAAGTTAAAAATCACAACACCAGATTATAGTCCAACAGGTTTAATTGGAAGCACACTAGCTTTCAGAGTGTCGCTCCTTCATCAGGTGGTACTGACACTCTGAAAGCTAGTGTGCTTCCAATTAAACCTGTTGGACTATAACCTGGTGTTGTGTGATTTTTAACTTTGCTTCAGTCGAGACAGCAAAAGGAATTGCATTATTTCCAATCTTCCTTGTCACACTGAAACAGAGGCACTATTCAAAACTTACTGGAACGGACATCTAAAACTACCAAACTCTGAAGCTTATTCAATATGCTGAGTATTAGATTCCTATTCCTTTACTACACATTTGTGTTATGTAGGTAAGCTGGTTGCAAATAAATTTCAATTGTCAATTTTAGCCTGAACATTGCAGTCTGGCAGTTTAGTATCTTCCTCACACTTTCCTGCTAAAAGCTTCCATTTCAGTTTCTGTGAGAACACTAGGTCTTGACCATCAACAGGAAAAAAAAACTCTTTGACCTTTTGATCTCAATTATTTGACTTGCATTAGTCTCCCCCCAAAGATTTACTTCTTTACTGGACCTCCTATGCTGACAAAGGGTTCCTGCCCAAAATGTCGATTTTCCTGCTCCTTGGATGCCTGCTGCACATTTCCAGCAGCACTCTAATCTCCAGCATCTGTAGTCCCCACTTTCACCTCATAAATATGCTGCTCCATTCTACAGTCACCTAATTTCTCCTCTCATCCAAGTGTGAGATACACAGTAATAAGTCTCTTTGGACTCTCCCCATGACCTTGAGACTCTTAAAGGAAGGCACCAAATTTTGTCACAACATGAGTTAACTAATTATTCTGAGAGGTTTAGCACTACCTCTATTTTGGTATGCAGTGCTTCCAATTGTAAAAATGTTTTAAGACATTTTCCCTTTATGCTAATAATTGTTTTTATACAATTCCAAAACACATCTATTCTTTTCATAAAGATCAGCTTTCTACATATCATTAAATGAAGATAAGTGTTGCAGATACTTTCTAATCAATTCTCCAGAAGTATTATAAGACATTGTTGGAGCAGGTGGGACTTGAACCAGGCCTACTGATTTTGGTTTGAATAGCTCAAAATTATTCAAGATATTATTCAGAATTACAACCCATTTATATGGACTGTTGTCATTGGAAGCATATGGCAAGATAGAGGCATATTGATAAATGTCACTAGGCAAGTAACAGAGACAAAAGTAGAAATTGCCAGAAAAGCTCAGCAGTTCTGGCAGTATCTGTGGAGAGAAATTGGAGTTAACGTTTCAGAGCAAGCAACCCTTCCTCAGAACACAACAGCACCCAGTTTTTTCAGTTTTTATTAAATAATCAAGACTGAGCCAATGACCTGGGGAATAGATTAAATCCCATCACAGCAGCTGATGGCATGTAAATTCAATTAACAATTCTGTAGTCAAAAGCTAGTCTTATGAAAACTGATGATGATCATAACAGCCATTTATGTCCTATAAGGAAACACTCCATCCCCACCTGGTCTAGCCTAAATGCGAGCCAAGCCTTAGCAACATGGTCGACTCCAAACTGCCTTATGGTTAAATCACTCAGCTCAAGGACTCAGTCAGTCAGTCACATGACAGTGCCCACCCCCTACCCTGCAATGTTGAAACAGTTTTCAATGTTGGCAAACGACGGACTGGGCGACACATATGCAAATGACAGATGTAAGACAGATGACAGATTTAAAATGTAAAGTGGGGAGATAAAGTAAAAAGCACAGGTAGGCCTTTGCTGCAGTGAAACACGTGTCAGCAGCGAGGAAAAGGGCAGAAGCGTTTTACCCCCGGAGTCAGGCCCAATGGGTGGGCAGCAACGCCAAAGCCAGCTCAGCAGGTTATTTATAACGAGCGCTCGGGTCAACTTGACTACGCCAGTGTGAGAGGGAGGCGGGGGGAGGGTGGTGACGGGAAACCATCCGGTGACAAACACCTATCGGTGAGGCCCAGCCTGACGGAGAAACCTCCAGAAGGTTGACACGGGGAGGGAGGAGAGAAAGTCCAGGGGCTAGTCAAAGCGCCTACCCCAGGTCCTCCAGTGAATCGAGGATGTCGTTCTCCATGACGCAACCCTGGCTGAGGTGTGTGCCGGCCCGTCCAGCTCCACGGCCCACACCGAGCACGGTAACCTCCCCGCCACTGCTGCCGCTCCGCGGCTTCTGCCCGGTTGGCATGTCTGGGGCCTCACTCTATACTCGGGCAGCTCCGTGCCTGACGGCCGGCTCCACAAAAAAACCACACCTTGACATTACAAGCAATAATGGCAATAAAACAGTGCTTTCATCGATCGAAACCTATCCGTGCAATTAATGAGAACAAACAATGTTGAATAAAACGCCCAGTCTTCATTCAGGCGGATGATTGGACACGAAAGCCCCTGACAGTTACTGCTGTTGCCATGGCGATTATTCAAACTTTCTTTCTGAGGGTAGGTTCTAACGGTCTTATTTTACATTTACATTTACATCCCCGTTAGTCTTTTTAACATATTCATCTGGACTTGTTTTGTTCTTGAAAATGAACTCATTTATAATTCACACATAAAAAAGATGTCTCTTTCTCTGTTTTTGTGTTTTGTCCTTGTTGGCTGCTTTTTGTGCCACTTTGAAAACCAATCCCATGACCTTAGCAACAACATGGGTGCTGGTAGAGGATGCTAAGTTGCAGGTTTGATGGCATATAATTCCAACATCACAGCTTTCCACAGAAGTTACAGTCCAGAAATTGGCCATTTGGCCAACATAACTGTTAGAAACAAAATTCAGTAAAATTTAGACAAGACCACCAAAGCTGGAAACAAGACAATTTATTCTACGATCTTACAAGAAAGGACCCCAATTGCAGAGAGCAATTGAAGTAAATTAGAACTTAGGTTAGTGTACAGTTATACCCTTTGAGCTGAGTGAGGTAATCTCTCCAAACTCCTAATTACCCAATCTCTCTTACTGTGCCAGACCACTGCCCAGCTGTGCTCCACCTTATTACTTCCTCCTTCCCCAGGTTGGCAACCTTCCTTTCTGTAAGTGCTGACACATAAATTTATTTTGTCGACAGTACATCTAGATCTGGTTTAACATTTTGTATCAATTCTGCTGGTACATTCCATCCTCGGACATTTCATTAACTTGTATCTTTTTGTATAGCTCAAGCATTTCGGCTATCTCAGCTTTTTGCTGAAAGCATAATTTTACAAAAAGAACTTTTTGTTATAGTAATTACACACCAAAGTTAGTATTTAATTAACCACAATTATACACTGAAAAGTCCCTAAATACCTGCAGGGTTAATAGTTCTCTTGCTGTACCCCTTTTCTGTATGCTTTTTCTATATCTGCAAAAACAACACTTTACCCTATTTCTAACAATAACCATGTCAGTGTTGATGTTCCGAACCATGGGTCTCCTCCCAACCACCTTCATCTAACCCTATCAACTTACCGTTCCAAAAGCTGCAGATGCTGAAATCTAAAACAAGTACATAGGATGCTGGAGAAACTCAGCAGGTCCGACAGCATCTGAAGAAATTAATAATTTTAGATTACCAGACTAATACCTGGAATGAGTATTGCCTTATGAGGAAAAGTTGGGCTAGGCTTGTGAAGAGGATGCTTCTTATGAGAGATTGTCCATTTAAAACCGAGATCAGGTGTTTATTTTTGTGTCAGTGGGTTGTGGAAGCAGAATCCTTCAGGCAAGGAGGGTGTGAAAAATTATTGGGGTAGGTGGAAATGCAAATTTGAGGTTAAAATCAGATGATCCAAGATCTTATTAAATATTTGACCAGGCTTAAGATGTTGAATGCCCTACTCTTGCTCCTAATTCTGCAAAGACTGTGTCTTTTTATTTTCCTATATTGAAATGAGAAAAGAACTGTTTTAAAACCAAGGATTGTTGAAACATTCCTACACATTTTGGAAGTAGTAACTTGACATTTATTATAAACACTGTTTACATAGCTGTACAGTTTGTTCTGCTATAATGTGTGTTTCGTCAACACAAATTCACTATAATATGATTGATGAATTGGGTACACTGTTTTTAAAGTGTGTATTGGTTATAACACAATTCGAGTCCCATTTGTTTAAATGGTGCTGCTATTACACAATTTTCTTATAACATGGAATTGCACGAAATTGGAACTACCAAGTTATAGCGGAACAGAATGTAGTTCAAATGTAGTTTACTGATGAGTTGAAGTTAAATGGTGGTATACAAATAGAGCTTTGGTTGACGACAAGTAACTGATTGGCCTGTAGAGTTCTGACCAGTTATCGATATTGAAACATTTATGATTCTTAAGGGGCTTGACAGGTAAATGCTGATAGGATATTTCCCTTCATGGTGGAGTCTAGAACCAGAGGGCATCGTCTCAGAATAAAGGGGGACTAAGTTAAGACTGAGATCAGGAGGAATTTCTTCTCTCAGATGGTTATTAGTCTTTGGAACGCGTTTCCACAGGGAGATGTGGGAGCAGAATCCTTATGTATATTTAAGGTTGAAATAGCTTCTTGACTGGTAGAGGAATCAAGGGTTATAGGAAAAAGCAGAAAAGTGAACTTGAAGAATGTCGGATCAGCCATGATTATATTGAATGGCAAAGCAGAGCTTGAAAAGCCGAACAGCCTACTTATATTCCTATTCTGTGTGGTCTTATGAAGACAAAGGCCTTCAGCCTGCCAACAGCTATGTGATTAGTTCTCAGGTAGCTAAACAGTTTGAGGTTGTGAACAAGATACAGAGAAGTCGTCAGACATCCACCACCAGGAGCTGTCTCAGCAAAACCCACTTTAAGCCTGAAGTAAACCAGTTTACTTTTTCTTCACCATTTGCTGTAAGCAATGACTTTTAATGACTAAGTCAGAGACCTACTATGAGTGTGAACCAGTCACCCCATACTTCAGGCAAACCAGCAAAAGCATTTTCAAAGTTTGGGTGAAGATTTGTAGCTCGGGTGCTCGTTGTTGTGGTTCTGTTCGCCGAGCTGGAAATTTTTGTTGCAAACGTTTCGTCCCCTGTCTAGGTGACATCCTCAGTGCTTGGGAGCCTCCTGTGAAGCGCTTCTGTGGTGTTTCCTCCAGCATTTATAGTGGCCTGTCCCTCCCGCTTCCGGTTGTCTGTTTCAGCTGTCCGCTGTAGTGGCCAGTATATTGGGTCCAGGTCGATGTGTTTGTTGATGGAGTTTGTGCATGAGTGCCATGCTTCTAGGAATTCACTGGCTGTTCTTTGTTTGGCTTGTCCTATAATGGTAGTGTTGTCCCAGTCGAATTCATGTTGCTTGTCGTCTGCGTGTGTGACAACCGGAAGCGGCAGGGACAGGCCACTATAAATGCCGGAGGAAACACCACAGAAGCGCTTCACAGGAGGCTCCCAAGCACTGAGGATGTCACCTAGACAGGGGACGAAACATTTGCAACAAAAATTTCCAGCTCGGCGAATTGAACCACAACAGCAAAAGCATTTGGAGGATGAAGACTGAGACACAGCATTCTGATCACCACAAGAATCATCTCAGCAGCCTTGTGAACAGGAAGCTCTGAACTGCTTTCTCAGTCGTGTGTGTGTATATGTATTTTGTAAGGGGGATGAAAGTTTTAACTAGTAGTGTGTTATTGAATGTTTCAAAGTTGTTTCTCTGTAGCAAGAGTTTATTTACTTGTAATACACACTAATTCTTGTTGAGTAAAAAAAATCTGGTTTGTGCTTCCTGTTAAAAGATCTAAAAGACAGGTAAATTGGGCAATTCTGAGTACTTTTTAAATTTTTTAACCTTTATGATAACTCTAAGAATAGCAAGGCTTGATTTCCAGAGTGCTACCCCAGCATGGTATAACAATTTGTACATTTATATGTATGTTTACTACCGACTCTTATTTGTTTTTAGGATGTGGATGTAGTTGGGTGAGACAGCATTTATTGCTCATTGCTAATTGCCACATGAACTGACTGGCTTGATAGTGCCACTTCAGAGGGCAGTTATGAGTCAGCCATATTATTTGGAATCACGTGTAGGCCAGACCAGGTAATGATGACAGATTTCCTTCTGTAGAGTTCATTAGTCAACGAGATGGGTTTTTACTACAGTCGTTACCTTTTGGCCATTAGGCTAGCTTTAAATACCAGATTTTCATTGATTCATACTTCACCATCTGCTATGCTAATGCTTTAGGTCGCTGGATTATCAACTCAGTCACAATGTCACCACCTCCCCGTAAACATTATGAATTATATATCCATTACACCTGTAGATAGACGTTGGTACATACTGTGCATAACACCCCTATCCTTGATCGAAAAATACAATATGTCAGATTATGGTGATGGAATTTGTGACTAAGCCTTGTTATTTAAAGATTGTTAACATTATTGGTAAAACAGTATAATTGCTGATCCTTTGTCAAGAATGTAAACATTTTGGAATTGTCTTAGAGTTAATTCTTTGGAAAGATTAAACAGGAATGAGTGTAAATATGTCTTAATTTTAAAAAATATTTTTGTTTTGGATATATGTTTGCTCACTGAAATGGACTGTTGATTTTCAGACCTTTTGTCCCCATACTAGGTAAGATCATCAGTGAGCTCCAGTGAAGCGTTGGTGTTAGTGACCCACTTTCTATTTAAGTGTTTAGGTTTCCTTGGATTGGCGATGTCATTTCCTGTGATTGTCATTTCCGGTAATGATGTCATTTCCTGTTCTTTTCTCAGAGGGTGGTAAATGTGGTCCAAGTCAATATCTTTGTTGATAGAGTTCCGGATGGAATGCCATGCTGCCAGGAATTTTTGTGCATGTCCCTGTTTGGCTTGTCCTGGGATGGATGTGTTGTCTCAGTCGAAGTGGTGTCCTTCCTCATCTGTATGTAAGGATACTAGTGAGAATGGGTCATGTCTTTTCAGGGCTAGTTGATGTTCATGTATCCTGGTGGCTAGTTTTCTGCCTGTTTGTCCAATGTAGTGTTTGTTACAGTTTTGGCAAGGTATCTTGTAAGTTATGTTAGTTTGTTTGTTATCTGTCTCGGGTCTTTCAAGTTCATTAGCTGCAGTTTTAGTGTGTAAGTGGGTTTGTGGGCTACTATGATGCCAAGAGCTCTGAGTAGTCTGGCAGTCATTTCTGAGTTGTCTTTGATGCAGGGGAGAGTGGTAGGGTTTCTGGGTGCGTTTTGTCTGCTTGTTTGTTGCTGAGAAATCAGTGGACTGTGTTCATTGGGTATCTGTTTATTTTGAATACGCTATAGGTGGTTTTCCTCTGCTCTTCATAGTTCCTCTGTGCTGCAATGTGTGGTAGCTCATTGGAAATAAATCTTCTAATGCAGCTTTGTTTGTGGGTGTTGGGATGATTACTTCTGTAGTTCAGTATTTGGTCCGTATGTGTTATTTTCCTATAGTTTGAAGTTCCCCGTTGGCTGTTTGTTTTACTGTGACATCTTGGAATAGACAATAGACAATAGGTGCAGGGGTAGGCCATTCTGCCCTTCGAGCCTGCACCACTATTCATTATGATCATGGCTGATCATCCTCAATCAGTATCCTGTTCCTGCCTTATCTCCATAACCCTTGATTCCACTATCCTTGAGAGCTCTATCCAACTCTTTCTTAAATGAATCCAGAGACTGGGCCTCCACTGCCTTTTGGGGCAGAGCATTCCACACACCCACCACTCTCTGGGTGAAGAAGTTTCTTCTCATCTCTGTCCTAAATGGCCTACCCCTTGTTTTTAAGCTGTGTCCTCTGGTTCGGGACTCACCCATCAGCGGAAACATGTTTCCTGTCTCCAGAGTGTCCAATCCTTTAATAATCTTATACGTCTCAATCAGATCCCCTCTCAGTCTTCTAAACTCAAGGGTATACAAGCCCCGTCGCCCCAATCTTTCAACATAAGATAGTCCCGCCATTCTAGGAATTGACCTCGTGAACCTACGCTGCACTCCCTCAATAGCCAGAATGTCTTTCCTCAAATTTGGAGACCAGAACTGCACACAAATTCCAGGTGCGGTCTCACCAGAGCCCTGTGCAGCTGCAGAAGAACCTCTTTGCTTCTATACTCAATCCCTCTTGTTATGAAGGCTACATGCTATTAGCTTTCTTCACTACCTGCTGTACCTGCATGCTTGCCTTCATTGACTTGTGTACAAGAAAACCCAGATCTCTTTGTACTGCCCCTTTACCTAACTTGACTCCATTTAGGTAGTAATCTGTCTTCCTGTTCTTGCCACCAAAGTGGATAACCATACACTTATCCACATTAAACTGCATCTGCCATGCATCTGTCCACTCACCTAACCTGTCCCGGTCACCCTGTAATCTCCTAACATCCTCCTCACATTTCACCCTGCCACCCAGCTTTGTATCATCAGCAAATTTGCTAATGTTACTATTAATACCATCTTCTATATCATTAATATATATTGTAAAAAGCTGCGGTCCCAGCACTGTTCCCTGCGGTACCCCACTGGTCACCGCCTGCCATTCTGAAAGAGAGCCATTTATCACTACTCTTTGTTTCCTGTCAGCCAACCAATTTTCAATCCAAGTCAGTACTTTGCCCCCAACACCATGCGCCTTAATTTTGCTCACTAACCTCCTATGTGGGACTTTATCAAAGGCTTTCTGAAAGTCCAGGTACACTACATCCACTGGATCTCCCTTGTCCATCTTCAGTGTTACATCCTCAAAAAATTCCAGAAGATTAGTCAAACATGATTTCCCCTTCATAAATCCATGCTGACTCTGACCTATCATGTTACTGCAATCCAGGTGTGTCATAATTTCATCCTTTATAATTGGCTCCAGCATCTTTCCCACCACTGAGGTCAGACTAACTGGTCTATAATTTCCTGCTTTCTCTCTCGCTCCTTTCTTAAAAAGTGGTACAACATTAGCCACGCTCCAATCCGCAGGAACTGATATCGAACTCTGGAAAATAACCACTAATGCATCCATGATTTCTAGAGCCACCTCCTTCAGTACCCTGGGATGTGGACCATCAGGCCCCGGGGACTTATCAGCCTTCAGACCTAACAGTCTCTCCAACACCAGATCCTGGCAAATATAAATTCCCTTCAGTTCAGGTCGTTCAGCCACTGTTACCTCTGGGAAATTGCTTGTGTCTTCCCTAGTGAACATAGATCTGAAGTACCAATTCAACTCTTCTGCCATTTCTTTGTTCCCCGTAATATATTCCCCTGTTTCTGTCTTCAAGGGCCCAATTCTAGTCTTAACCATTTTTTTCCCTTTACATACCTAAAAAAGCTTTCACTATCCTCCTTTATATTTTTGGCCAGTTCACCTTCGTACCTCATTCTTTTCTCTGCGTATGGCAGTTTGTTGTTTTCTTCCTCGTTAGTGAATTTTATCCCAGTAAGGGTTTCCTCTAATTTGTTTTGTTTAGTGATGACAAAGGTGTCATCCATGTCGCGGAGCCAAAATTTGGGTTGGATGGTTGGAAGAACTGTTTGTTCGAGTCTCTGCATTACTACCTCTGCTAAGAACCCTGATATTGGAGATCCCATAGGTGTTGTTTTGGCTTGTTTGTAGGTTTTGCTGTTGAAAGTGAAGTGGGTGGTAAGGCATAGGTCCATTAGCTTGATGATGTTGTCCTTGCTGAGAAGTTGGTGGTGTTTGGAGTATGTGTATTTGGTTCTCCTAATCGCATAGTCAGTGTTTCCTTGGCTAGGTTGATGGATGTAAACAGGACTGTTACATCAATGGAGACCATTATTTCATCCAGTTCTACGTTGGTGTCTTTGATGGTCTTCAGGAATTCTTGGCTGGAGTGGTGTGAGTCTTCTACCAAGTGTTTGAGTCTTTGGTGTAGCTCCTTGGCTAATCTGTACGTTGGCGTTCCAGGTAGCAAGACTATGGGTCTGGGGGGGGCTCCTGTTTTGTGAACTTCAGGTAATCCGTAGAAGCATAGTGTGTTGGATCCATCTGGTTTCATTTTTTGGAAGTCAGTCTTATTTAATTCTCCAGATTTCTGAAGATTTTTTGAGTAGGGCTGTAAAGTGGGAGATGGCACGGGTCAGGGTGACACTAGGCACACGGACACACAAAATGGCCGCTGAGCTATCAGTTGGCCACATGATACATAAGATGGCTGCCAGACCACAATATGGAGAGAGATAGCTGAGCAAATACAGACACTGCCGGGGGCCACCAGAATGCCAGCACAATGCACTCACAACCTAGTTGATTAGTTTAAGGCAGGTGGAGAAGACAATACACATGAGTAATGTACACTGCACGCCGAAGTGTCTGGGTCCAGCTAACAGCTTTACAGAAATGCTAACAGCTTGATACAGACTCAATACAGAGTACTAATAGCTAGGCCTGCAGTAATTGTCCTTCTCAGGAAGAGCGACTAGAGCCCATTACTAGAGCAATGGACTTCCGTGCAGACATTGAAACTGACAATGTCTGCACTGAAACTAACAATAACTGCGCTGAACTTAACAAAGGCTGTGCTGGAACTGACAATGACCGTATCGAAACTTTCAAAGATTCTGCAATGATTACCATAAACAAACCATATTAAAAGATAACAATCTCATCACTGACCTATTGTATCAGAATATGTATAAAAGTGTCTTGACGTGCTCTGGGTTGAGAGAAGAATCGCAGCTGACCACTGTGCTGTTGATGTCTTTCTTTCCCCGGAGCTCCGGTATTTCCTTTTGCAATAAACTCTGTCATTGAACCCCGACTCTGACTCCGAGACGCTGCGAGCAAGGTTCATATTACTGGTGTCCTGTCAAAGGCCACGATTGGGGGGGCTGGGGTCAGGACCAATTTGTACCTGCAAGCGGGAAGAGTCAGACCGGTCCAAGGGCGCAGTTTAAAAGGTATACCGATTGTAATGTCTGATGTGCTACAGTACTGAGTTAAAGATTCTTTTTAGTGCATGTCTGTGGAGAATGAGTGCTAACTGTATTAACTGCTGTAAGAACCTGCTGCTTGTGCTGAAACAGCCAGAGTACAAGGTAGTGCCTGTCTCAAAAGTCCTGCCCTAAACTGGTTGTTAAGAGGGGTAGCCCCCATACACGAAGGTTGGGATTTGAAGTGGGAATTTATGTGCTGAGGACACAAGGAGTTGTGAAGCACAAGTGGCAAAGTCAGGTAACACTGGACCCTGGAGGGGCGAACAACTCAAGAGTCCAGTTAGAGTTTAAGTTAAAAGTTGGGTGCTGTTTGTACTTGTAATTTCCAATGTGGTCACATGCTGTTGCCCTCCAGCTGAGATAGAGGCCCAGTGGGCCCCCTTCACCGACTTTAAAGAAGAAATCCAGAGGGTGCTAGGGAATGCTCCCGTGAACTGGAGCAGAATCACAACCACTAAGCAACTTAAAGGGAAAGGAGCCTCTGAATATGGGAATGATTATTTAGGGTCGATCAGGAATGCTCAGGGCAAGCAAACCCAGCTCAGGGGGACCGAGTATTTTGATAGAGAGTGTAGGCTCCCATGAGCAGGGGATAGACCAGGGAACAATGCAAAATACTGCAGCCACTGCAAAAGACCAGGACACACAGAAGCAGTATGTGGGAAAAGCATGGGGCACCCCCAAACACCACTCGGAACACCGCAAAACCGCAGGAGTCCCGAGGTCAGCAGAGCTGACAACCAGCTGCCCCCATTCGTGAGGGTAAGGGAGAGGGGAGAATTTACATATCCACAGTAATGGGAGGGAGGAAATGTGAAATGTTAGTAGACACAGGAGTGGCCGTATCACAAAGTTACCCTTACCCCACACAAATAAAATGATTCACTCAACTGGGGTAGGAGGGGATAAAACACCAGCTTACCTAAGCGAAACTACCCTTGTAGAAATAAACAATATAAATATATATCCCCATGAAATTCTATGTATGCCAAAATAACGAGGGCACCATAATAGTGTCCTCCAATGATCTCATGAAAGAATATAATATTCTAATCGATTGTGCGATAGGGAAATTGATTTGGCCTAGACAGGACGGTCGAAAGACCGAGATTGGGGAACTTACAAGTCACCTTGAAACTATTAAAGTGGCTACAGTCACCAGTAGGGACTGCAACCTCGAAAAGGGGGGATTTGGAGCCGTCTGTGCCTTTGTCCCCAGAACATGGGCAGAAACAAAGTTAGATACAGGTCTAGCTAACATAGACCCGATAAGAGTTCCCATACCGGAGCATAAGCCCCACCGGCAATACCCAATAAAACTCCAAGCAGAAAAGCAGTTGTGGAGATAGTGAAAGGACTAGTGACACAGGGAATCCTGAAAGAAACCACAAGTACAACTAATTCCCCGAGGTGCCCAGTACTAAAACCTGATGGAAGCTACATGCTCACCATTGATTGTACAGGATTAAATATGGTCACACCCAAATTGCACCCCATTGTAGCAGACCCCTCCACTATTTCAAACGGCTTAGCACCTGAGTACAAGATTTTTACTATTTTAGACATGGCCAATGGTTCCTGGTCCATCCTGTTACACTCCGAGCCCCAGAACAAATTTGCTTTTACAGTAAGGAACAGGCAGTACACGTGGACTTGCCTGCCACAAGGGTTCCACAACAGCCCCACTATTTTTCGCAGGGTGATTAGTGACATTCTGAAGAGAGTAGATTTACCAGAGGGTAGCACTGCCCTCTAATATGTAGATGATATCCTAATTGCCTCAGAGTCAGGACACCAGGAAGCTTTATGTCTAGTATTGCAGGAATTGGCAACTGCAGGGTTAAAGTCAGCCCCACAAAGACACAGATTGGAAAAACACAAGTCTTATAGCTGGGACACCTTATATCCCAGGGACTCAAAGAAATGCCCAACAACCACAAGAAAGCAATTCAACAGATGGCGCAACCTGGCACTGTCAGGGGAGTCAAAAAGGTCATGGGGCTAGTCAACTACAGACGGAGCTTTATAGCCGAGTTTGCAAAATTAGTTGAACCGATCCAGAGATTAATTAAAGAAGGCAAGCCCACCTTAGAAGCTGTAACATAGGGCATAGAACATAGAAAGGTACAGCACAGAACAGGGCTTTAGGCCCACAATGTTCTACCGAGATTTAATCCTAATGTAAAATATAGTAACTTAACCTATGCACCCCTCAACTCACTGCTATCCATGTGCATGTCCAGCAGTTGCTTAAATGTCCCCAATGACTTCTCTTCCACCACCTCAACACTCTGCATAGAGAACCTACCTCTGATGTCTTCTTCATACCTTCCTCCTAATATCTTCAAACTATGACTTCTTGTACCAATCAATCCTGCCCTGGGGAAAAGTCTCTGGCTATTGACTCTATCTATTCATCTCATTATTTTGTACACCTCGATCAGGTCTCCTCTCTTCCTCTTTCTCTCCAGAGAGAAAAGTCCAAGCTTATTCAACCTTTCTTTATACGGCAAGCCCTCCAATCCAGGCAACATCCTGGTAAACCTTCTTTGCACCCTCTCCAAAGCCTCTGTATCTTTCCTACAGTAGGGCGACCCGAACTGGACACAATATTCCAATTGTGGTCTCATGTAGAGCTGCAGCCAAACCTTGCGGCTCTGAAACTCAATTCCCCTGTTAATGAAAGCCAAAACACCATATGCTTTCTTAACAACCCTATCCACTTGGGTGGCAACTTTGAGGGATCTATGTACTTGCACACCCAGATCTCTCTGTTCCTCCACTCTGCCAAGAATCCTGTCTTTAATCCTATATTCAGCGTTCGAGTTCGACCTTCCAAAATGCATCACTTTGCATTTATCCAGGTTGAACTCCATCTGCCATTTCTTAGCCCAGCTCTGCATCCTGTCTATGTCACGCTGCAGCCTGCAGTAGCCTCGATACTATCGACGACGCCACCAACCTTTTTGTCATCTGCAAATTTACTAACCCACCCCTCAACCTCCTCATCCAAGTCATTTATAAAAACTACAAAGAGCAGAGGCCCAAGAACAGAGCCCTGCGGGACCCCACTCAACACTGTCCTCCAGGCAGAGTATTTTTCATCTACAACCACTGTCTGCCTTCTGTCAGCCAGCCAATTCTGAATCCAGATAGCCAAATCTCCCTGTATCCCATACCTCCTGACTTTATGAATGAGCCTACCATGGGGAACCCTATCAAATGCCTTGCTGAATTCCATATACACCACATCCACTGCTGTACCATCGTCAACCTGTCTTGACACCTTCTCAAAGAACTGAATAAGTTTTTGTGAGGCATGACCTGCCCCTCACAAAGCCATGCTGACTGCCTTCAATCACACCATGCTTTGCTAAATAGTAATAAATCCTATCCCTCAGAATTCTTTCCACAACTTTGCTGATCACAGACGTATGACTGACTGGTCTGTAATTGCCAGGAATTTCCCTATTACCCTTCTTGAAAAGTGGAACAACATTGTCTCCTTCCAATCCTCCGATACGACTCCCATGGAGAGTGAGGAGACAAATATCCTCACCAGCGGCTTAGCAACCTCCTTTCTCGTTTCCCGGAGCAGCCTAGGATAAATCTGGTCTGGCCCTGGGGACTCATCAATCTTAGAGTAGAAATGTACAGCATGAAAACAGACCCTTCGGTCCAACCCGTCCATGCCGACCAGATATCCCAGCCCAATCTAGTCCCACCTGCCAGCATCCAGCCCATATCCCTCCAAACCCTTCCTATTCATATACCCATCCAAATGCCTCTTAAATGTTGCAATTGTACCAGCCTCCACCACTTCCTCTGGCAGCTCATTCCATACACGTACCACCCTCTGTGTGAAAAAGTTGCCCCTTAGGTCTCTTTTATATCTTTCCCCTCTCACCCTAAACCTATGCCCTCTAATTCTGGACTCCCCGAACCCAGGAAAAAGACTTTGTGTATCTATTCTATCCATGCTGATCATAATTTTGTAAACCTCTACAAGGTCACCCCTCAGCCTCCGACGCTCTAGGGAAAACAGCCCCAGCCTGTTCAGCCTCTCCCTGTAGCTCAGATCCTCCAACCCTGGCAAAATCCTTGTAAATCTTTTCTGAACCCTTTCAAGTTTCACAACATCTTTCCGATAGGAAGGAGACCAGAATTGCACGCAATATTCCAACAGTGGCTTAACCAATGTCCTGTACAGTCGCAACATGACTTCCCAACTCCTGTACTCAATACTCTGACCAATAAAGGAAAGCATACCAAACGCCTTCTTCACTATCCTATCTACCTGCTACTCCACTTTCAAGGAGCTATGAACCTGCACTCCAAGGTCTCTTTGTTCAGCAACACTCCCTAGGACCTTACCATTAAGTGTATAAGTCCTGCTAAGATTTACTTTCCCAAAATGCAGCACCTCGCATTTATCTGAATTTAACTCCATCTGCCACTTCTCGGCTCATTGGCCCATCTGGTCCAGATCCTGTTATAATCTGAGGTAACCCTCTTCGCTGTCCACGACACCTCTAATTGTGGTGTCATCTGCAAACTTACTAACTGTACCCCTTATGTTTACATCCAAATCATTTATGTAAATGACAAAAAGTAGAGGGCCCAGCACCGATCCTTGTGGCACTCCACTGGTCACAGGCCTCCAGTCTGAAAAACAACCCTCCAGCACCACCCTCTGCTACCTTTGAGCCAGTTCTGTATCCAAATGGCTAGTTCTCCCTGTATTCCATGAGATCTAACCTTGCTAATCAGTCTCCCATGGGGAACCTTGTTGAATGTCTTACTGAAGTCCATATCGATCACATCTATCGCTCTGCCCTCATCAATCTTCTTTGTTACTTCTTCAAAAAAACTCAATCAAGTTTGTGAGACATGATTTCCCATGCACAAAGCCATGTTGACTATCCCGAATCAGTCCTTGCCTTTCCAAATACATGTAAATCCTGTATCTCAGGATTCCCTCCAACAACTTGCCCACCACTGAGGTCAGGCTCACCGATCTATAGTTCCCTGGCTTGTCCTTACTGCCCTTCTTAAACAGTGGAACCATGTTTGCCAACCTCCAATCTTCCGGCACCTTACCTGTGACTATCAATGATTCAAATATCTCAGCAAGAGGCCCAGCAATCACTTCCCTAGCTTCCCACAGAGTTCTTGGGTACACCTAATCAGGTCCTGGGGATTTATCCACTTTTAACCGTTTCAAGGCATCCAGCACTTCCTCCTCTAATCTGGACATTTTGCAATTTGTCACCATCTATTTCCCTACAGTCTATATTTTCCATATCCTTTTCCACAGTAAATACTGATGCAAAATATTCATTTAGTATCTCCCCCATTTCCTGTGGCTCCACACAAAGGCCGCTTTGCTGATCTTTGAGGGGCCCTATTCTCTCCCTAGTTACCCTTTTGTCCTAAATATATTTGTAAAAATCCTTTGGATTCTCCTTAATTCTATTTGGCAAAGCTATCTCATGTCCCTGTTTTGCCCTCCTGATTTCCCTCTTAATTATACTCCTACTTTCTTTATACTTTTCTAAGGATTCACTTGATCTATCCTAATCTTAATGTTTTCCAAAATTTCCAGCACATCAACTTCATCAATCTTGATGTGGTCAAGACTGTGTGCAGCTCCTCTAAGTTTTCATTTACAACAAGCTCCCTTTTCTTAGCGAAAACCGAAGCAAAAAACTCATTTAGGGCTTCCCCTATCTGCTCAGACTCCACACACAAGTTCCCTCCGCTATCCCTCATCGGCCCTACCTTCTTCCTGAGCATTCTCTTATTCCTCACGTATGAGTAAAACGCCTTTGGGTTCTCCCTAATTCGTCTTGCCAAGTCTTTTTCGTGCCCCCTCCTGGCTCTTCTCAGTCCATTTCTGAGCTCCTTTCTCGCAAGCCTGTAATCCTCTAAAGCTGTGTTAGATCCTTGTTTCCTCCACCTTACGTAAGCTGCCTTCTTCCTTTTGACGAGAAGTTCCTCTGTTCTCGTCGTCCAAGGTTCCTTAATCTTACCCCTTCTTACCTATCTCAGAGGAACAAATTTATGCATCACTCGCAACAACTGCTCCTTAAATAGTTTCCACATGTCTGCTGTACCCTTTCTGTGGATAAATTGCTCCCAAGCAGTACTTCCCAACTCCTATCTGATAGCGTCATAATTTCCTTTTTCCTAATTAAATATTTTCCCTCGGCAACTGCTCCTTTCACTCTCCAAGGCTATGCTAAATGTAAGGCAGTTGTGATCACTTTCACCAAAGTGCTCTCCCACCATGAGAGCTGACACCCGTCCTGGCTCGTTGCCGAGCACCAAATCCAAAATGGCCTCTCCCCTCATTGGTCTGTCTACGTACTGAGTTAGGAAACCCTCCTGAACACAGCTGACAAAAACGGCTCTATCCAAACCATTTGCACTTAGGAGGTTCCAGTCAATATTGGGAAAGTTGAAATCACCCATAACAACAACCCTGCTAATTTTGCATTTTTCCAGAATCTGCCTGCCTATGCAATCTTCAATCTCTCTATTGCTATTAGGTGGTCTGTAGAAAATGTGTTGACTGTTCCGTTGCTTTTCCTAACTTCCACCCATACTGACTCTGTAGACAAACCTTCCTCAACAACCTTCGTTTCTGTAGCTGTGATGCACTCTGATTAGCCTAGGGGCCAGAACAGGAGAAGGCACACAGTCAGCTGAAAACTCGACTCATATCAGCCCCTGGGCTAGGGCTGCCAAATCCCAGCAAGGACTTTGACATCCACTGTAATAATGCGGGAGGATTTTACTCCACAGTGGTCACCCAAGACCATGGTAATAGGAAAAGGCCCATGGGTACTGCTCAACTACAGAAGGGCCAGTAGTCACCGGGGGAGAATAAAAAATACCCCCCCAGACACAGCCGAGGAGACCCTCTTCATGGACGGGTTGCGAAAATACATAGCAGGGTTGACCCAAACAGGGTGGGCTGTGGTAAATGATAAGTTAGAAACAATTATGTCCGGAAGGATTGATGGAAGTCAGTCTGCACAGGTAGCAGAACGGGTAGCAATCACCAAAGCACTGGAACTAGCAAAAGGAAAAGCCGTGAATATGTGTTTATATATATATATATATATATATATACACACACACAATGCCTTCGGTGTAGTCCATGATCACATGGTGGCATGTGGTAAAAGAAGGGTTCACCACTGCAGGGGGAAACACCTATCAGACACCAGTTAAGAATTCAGGCACTATTGCGTGTCATTGAACAGCCAAAAGAGGCTGCAGTAATAAAAATAAAAGCACATTAAAAGGAGCCAGAAAAAGAGAGCCCAAATTGGCTAAAATTCAAAGGAAACCAGGCAGCAGACCAAGCAGCTCAGAAAGCCCTAGAACAAGAAGCCATTAATGAGACTGCAATAGCCACTACTGAATTAGCGAAAGAGGCTATCCAAATTCAGCAGCTACAGGAAGAGAGGGAGCAATGGAAACTGCAGGGGGCATTCAAAGGGGAGGATGGTGTCTAAAGGCGAGCAGACAAGGCAAGGGAACTGGAAGTCTTCCCTGAGGTCCCAGCAGCAGGAACCCGCGTCCTAGTACGAGCATTGCCTGACAAGCCAGGCTTTGCCCCAAAATGGAATTAGCCAAGAGACACGGTAATAAGTGGGGACACTTGTGCCTGCATAGATATTAAAAGAAAAGGGACATGGAAGCGCTGGACCCAACTCAAACTGTTTAAAGACTCCTGTGACCAAACTAATGTTATTGAACATTGCCCAGATGCAAACAGGAACGGTGGACAGGACAGTCATCCCGGGGGGAGTACCAAAAACCCAACAGAACAAACCACACAGAAGCCAGACTGTACTTCCTGACGAGAACAAAGACTTTGACTGATAACTTTATTTTAACTGCAAAATGTATGTATTTCACTCTGTTTAAGTGTCACAACTGTTGGGAGCATGTCAGGATTTGAGGATAACCTCTTCTATAAAACCCACCTAAGCTTGCATGGGAACCGAATTGTCTGCTACCCACTGGCGTGATCAGTGGAATCCCTACTTGTCACCGTCCTGGTGTGGACCCCTTGTGACCTGTATACAGCGGACATCTCAGGAGCACTGAAAAAAGGGCAAATACAAGTGGGGACTCCAGGGTAGATGCGTGCAGCTGGACAGGATCATGGGGCTGGGCCCCCCAGCCTAGGGAAGGGAAGACCCATTTAAAACCCGGTAATTACCCACTCTGTTTCACGGGACAGGGATGGGAATGTGTTTATGCCCTGGTTCCCAAAAATGACTTATGTGTCCAGACTTATCAGCACTGTAAGATCACTAGGGGACAGTTTATCTGCACCTGCAGTGAGCAGGCATGTTTGAATGTGACCGTGGGCAGACAGTTCATATGTGGTTAGTGCAACAGCACCCATATTCGATATTTATTAGTAAGGGGGCTCAGGGGGCGACATGGATGGACAGACAAACAGAAGGACAGGACAATGTCTGTTACTGAGTAGCGAAGGGATTTGTTTTTCTATTTAAGGGGCCTTACTCAACAAATATCCCAGACCTCTCAAACTTGTTCGTAGCAGAGACAGTTGCACCCCTTACTGTACCATGCCCCACCCAATTCACTTTCAACAACAAAATGTACAGACAAACCAACGAACCACTCATGGGATCTCCGATATCAGGGTTCTTAGCAGAGGCAATAATGCAGAGACTCGAACAAACAGCTCTGCCAACCATCCAACCCAAACATTGGGTCTGCAACATGGATGACACCTTTGTCATGACTAAACGAAACAAATTAGGGAAACCTTCAAGACCATCATAATAGCCTTTCAGGTGTAAAATTCACTAATGAGGAGGAAAACAACAATAAACTGCTATTCCTAGATGTCATGGTAGAGCAAGCAGCCAATGGGTAACTTCTAGCGTCTGTAGGAAAACAACACATACGTACCAAATACTGAACTACAGAAGTAGTCATCCCAGCATCCACAAACGAAGCTACATAGAACAGTATTTCAATGAGCCACCAGACATTTGTAGCACAGAGGAACTATGAAGAGCAGAGGAAAACCACCTATACAGCATATTCAAAATGAACAGATACCCAATGAAGACAGTCCACTGATTTCTCAGCAAAAACCCAAACAAGCAGACAAAACGCACCCAGAAACCCTAGCCACTCTCCCCTACATCAAAGACATCTCAGAAATGACTGCCAGACAACTCAAAGCTCTTGGCATCATAGTAGCCCACAAACCCACTTACATACTAAAACTGCAGCTAATAAACTTTAAAGACCCTATACAGACAACAAGCAAAACTAATGTCTTTACAAAATACCTTGCCAGAACTGTAACAACACTACATTGGACAAACAGGCAGAAACTGGCCACCAGAATACATGAACATTAACTAGCCCTAAAAAGACATGACCCACTCTCACTAGTATGCTTACATACAGATGAGGAAGGACACCACTTCGACTGAGACACATCCATCCTAGAACAAGCCAAACAGAGACACACACGAGAATTCCTGGAAGCATAGCATTCCAACTGGAGCTCTATCACAAACACCTTGACTCGGACCACACTTACCACCCTCTGAGAAAAAGAACAGGAAATGACAAAACCAACCCAAGGACACCTAAGCACATAAATAGAAAATGGGTCACTAACAACAGTGCTTCACTGGAGGCTCACTGATGATGTTACCTAGTATGGGGACAAAACATCTGAAAATGAACCTTCCAGTTCAGCGAGCAAACTTACATCCAGAACCTCAACTTGAGCTACACATTTTCTCCAAACTTGCAAATATTATTGTTTAATTCGCACTTTGCAGTAAAATGCATTTTAAAACAGCAAGTTATTTTTCTAAGGGTGAGGGTGTTTAAGTGATCTTTTATATTTAATATTTCTTGGAGGGATTAGGTTTTGAAGGCAATATGCAAACAAAATTATTTCAAATTTTGTAGAAATACCTTGAATGATTTGTGAAAAGAGATTGTTGGAAGATCACTGTGAACATTGAAAATTTTTTTAACATTGCCTTCAGGAAATCATATGACTGGTGATTACTGCATGCTTTGCTGGACCTGGTTTGGACACTGACTGTACTTTGATATCTGGAATTAGTTGGGGACAAAAGAAATACCAGGAAGCACTGCACGGCTGATATCTTCCATTTCTGGAAAAGGCCTGTTGAATTTATGGTGAAATTGATTTGTTCTTCTGAAAATGTTTGGAGAAACTTGTCTGTAAATGTAGAGCAAGCTGTGAAAGAAAGACTCCAGAGACAACCATGCATAATTAATTATTTGAACACACATGCCAGAACATCAGGGCAACAGACTTTAGAACATTCTACACTCTATTATTTTGCCTTAAAGAAGAGCGCATTGACAAAAGTTTTTTTTCAGAAAACTAATCTCTAGAAAGAAATTAATGTTTTACTCCTTTTCCTGAAGTGTGTGTGTTTTTGGGCGATATTTAAAGGGGTATGTGTTTACACTTCAAAATTACTGACTGTTTATGTTGAACACTTATTTGCATCTTCATAGAATAAATTTTGTTTTCATAATAAACTAATTTTTTTTTCAAGAAACTTCATTTTGGTCATGCTTTTTAAAACCTGTTATAGATTTTGGCCATCTTGGTAACTGGAAAAGTATTTTTCTTTTATGTTGTGATCCACGGAGTAGTGGGACTAGAACGACAGCATACTTCTCAACCTCAATCATAACAATAGGCAAAGGTTACCTTTGTTGGATGAAATTGACGATTGCCTGATATTACCTCAGCAGTTTGACATGATGTTTGATGGAGACAACTAGCTTCAGAAAGCACACCAGCTACCGATGTCCTTTAGCCCATGCAGATAATGTGTTTGTTTTCATCTGAGGAGACAACTTTCACGTAAATGAACATGAGCAATCAACTAACCAATTTATAATAAATATGTCACATAAATTATAATTGATAAGTTTAGCCTAATCCCCATTACAAGATAAGTTAACATGTTTGAGCTGGCAGTGTAAATGTGGACCAGTACATCAACAAGCAAAATGGAATTTAATCTTGAACTGTCTATCTGGAAGCAACACAGCTTGCCCATTTGTCTGTTAAGCTTAGAATTTATGGGGTATGTGAAAAATTATTCAGATTTCATTTCATTTGCACATTATATCATTGTGACTCCCCCCCCAAAAAATATGGCATTTAAACTACTAATGGAGCTGGCAGAGGTCCAGGGTAGAAAATATTTATTACTGGTTAATGAACTGTTAAAGATGCACACTGTGGCTGTAATGCAATAGAAAGTATGAAATATTGAAGCAGAATGTGCAATGGAAGAAAGCCGGACAAATCAGAGGACCACCTGCATTCTCTATCACCCAATGTGATTTGAATGCTATAGGGGAATGGGTAAGCCTCCTGTATCACACAAAAGAGTACGTGGCAAAAGGCTACACCACCAGAGATGTCATTCACAGATTATATCATCTGCTGGACACAAACTTAATGCTAAGTTGTCATTGCTGATAGAAATGTAACTGACATTAGCTGGAAAAGGTGCATGTTCACAGTGACACTGGGGGAGTTAAATGTAGTGGTTTTGAAATAGCTCAGTTGGGAGACCATTAGACTGAAGATCTGAAGGTCCTTGGTTTGATCCCAGGTTTGGGGGGAGCCCTCTTGTGGCGCAATGGTACTGTCCCTAATCCTGGATCAAGAGACCCAGGTTCAAGTTACATGTGCTCCAGAGGTGTATAATAACATCTCTAAACAGATTGATTAGAAAATAGGTTAACAATCACATTGGGAGAGCTGTATGTTGATCACTACCCTGGTAGGTGCGGGTATTCATGGCCACACTGGGTGAGGTGGGTGTTGAGGGCAACTGTTACAAGATGAGGTAAAGCCTTCTGCTAATTTGAACCAGTCCCACAGAAAAGCTCACCTCACCTCATAATCTGTTAAAGTATAAGTGACCAAGAACTACAAAAATCTTTCGATGTAAAGAAAAAATTTTTAGCAATTTATTCTTTAACTCTGAGAAACACAAGAACATTAAACAACAACTGTATACATGGTAATCATGCTTTGTTTGATCAATTTATCTACCTCCCACTCTACAACAATATACTGATCCGATATAACCTCCCGATTAAGGTGAACAACAAAACAAAAATCAAATTTCAAAACCAACTAGTTGTTGCCATTCCTTTGGTATCTTCATCTGTACTTTCCTGGGTCTTTTCTTTAGTTTTCTGCTTCACAACTTTCATATGAAAAGATACCTTTTAGAGAGAGGCTTTGCAGGACGAATCTTCATTTATTGGTGCTCTTTGCCACTCTGGCTAACTGTTCAAAATACCCGATTTTACATACCCCAGAACATCAGACTGTCTGATTGGTTTGATGTCATCAAAACATTAACATTCAAATTTGATTGGATTTTGGTATCTTGGGGCATACTTTAAATTGATTGGCCAAATTTGAATCTGTTGTGTACCATGACAACGCAGCTCCAACTATTTGTTTCACAACCAAATGTTACACTTTTAAATTCATCAGCACACTCTGTGCCTCTCTAGGTCTGTGCCAGCTTCCACACTCTCTTACAGTACATACCTACACCTTCATAATACCACATAACTAGGATTCGAAAAGTGTGGTGCTGGAAAAAGCACAGCACGTTAGGCAGCATCACAGAAGCAGAAGAGTTGATGTTTCAGGCAGAGGCCTTGATCGGGACTAGGATTGTCAACAGTGATTAAATATATTCCAGGATGTTTCATTGCATGACTTGTCCACATGCTCCAGCCATTCGTTGGCAACACATCCATCCTTGTACATCAATTGGGAAGCAAAAAGATTCATTGCCCAACTAGATAATCCTTAACAGTGAACCAAGCAGCTTTCTATCCCCCAGTTTTCAATATTTTTATATTTGAAAAGAATTCAAAGATAATTAATAACCTTTGCAAGTTTTCTCCAGGGTTGCACACAGAAGTGTCTTGAGGATTAATCCTCAATTCCATGAGGCTCCAGGCCAATTTTCAGCTTTGAGACTGCCCACCAGCCCTAAGAATTTGGCAGTGTCACCAATTTAAGCATACGTGCCTAATTAATTGTTTATAATTCGTTACCCAGGCCAGTAACCAATGCTGCTTGGACTCTAGTTTCAGTAAGCTTCTATCAGAGCTAATCGTGTGTTGAGGGTTTGTCTTTATACTTGAGATTTTCTGATGTATCCATCCTCCTCATGACTGATAATATTCTGCCCAATATGTATGTGCTTGCAAATGGTTATGGAACATATTTTCCCTTGCCACCTCTCCACTGGCTGCAAAAACATGTATTTTTTAAAGAAGTGTTGTAACCCCTTAAGCTACTACTTATTTAAAAAAGCAAGATCAAAACATTAAACACCTGAAGTGTAAACCCAACACATTCCCATTCCTCAACTACAGATACACACAGACATTAGAAAAGATGTAACATACGCTTAGATTTATTAAATTCTACATTCACTGAAGTAAAAATGGAGGTTTCTGGCTTTTCCAGCTCTGTAGTGAAAGATGTCTATACCCATTTCTGTGGTCAAAATAAGTTAGTTCCACCTCTTCACCTGAATGATTTTTAGGCAGGATTCTTTCTCTTGTTGGCCTCTGGGTCTTCTTTGTCTCCCAGATTAACTCACTTTTGGCTCTTGAAAAAATGTTATTTCTTATTGGAAGTGTTTAATTTGGTCATAAGACCAGGATGTCAGGTTTCTCCATTGCCCACAAATTTATGTCATAAGTCATTATTACACATCAACTTTCTTGTAATGAATGGTCTCCATATCTTGAAGTTTTTCCACCTTTCTAATAAATCTTGTAGGCACAAGATGTGACTATAACAGTACTGTTAACCAAACATTAGAGGACAAGTGATGACAATCAGGACTTTGGGCTGATTTTCTTAGGACCCTGAACACATGGGCAATGGTGAGTTGTTGGGAAAGTTTTGCAAGGATGGAGGAGTGATGTTCTCTCTGGTGAGAAAAAAAATCTGTGGTGACTGGAACCAGGTTGACTTCGTTGAGTACAAGATCCTTGATTGGGGTTATTAACCTGGGCTAATCAGGAAAGCCCTGGCTGACTAATATTAACAGGAGATTTAGAATTTCCATAATCCTCAAGCCAGTGTGCTGTGCACAAGTAAATAAAGGGTGACTGGCCTCTGTGCAGGTATTTCAGTGGTGACGAGAGAAAACAGTACATGCTTGAAGAACATTTACTTGCAACAGTCATCTTGGAGTTGGGGTAATCGTTTCTGGCATCATGCCTATATTGGGAAACTTGACTTGTTTGATCTGCTATCAAAGACTCTGCCCATTATGTGGAAAGTATGTAATTTCTTTTCCAGCAAATGACATTGGGAAGATGAAAAGCAATGAGTAATCCTTCTGACATCTTGCAGACTTACAGCAGTTTTGGTTATAAGGGGCTTAACTTGCCCAGAGACACCGGACACTAAAACCTTTCAAGAGATAATGGAATTGTTTAAGGGATATTATGACCCCAAACCTCCTCTAATCCTGAGATGCTATTGGTTTTATTTGACTGTTAGAGAACCAGGGGAATCAGTATTGGAATTTTTGAGAGGGTTAAGCTGACTGGCAGAAGCACGTGATTTTGAGTTAACCCTGAATGAGATGCTGAGAAACCATTTGGTATGTGGGATTAATGATGTAACCATTCAGAAGCGTCTACTAAGTGAGGCCCAACTGGACTTTAAACATGCACTACAACTGGCTTTATCATTAGAAAATGTGGCAAGTGAAACATGGGAGCTACAGGGCATCCCAATGGAAGTGGATTCCCTCACCTGTTCAACTGAGCTTGGGGCACACCACTCGAGTGTAGGCAATCGCAGGGCATATCCTGAGCAGACGGACCCTAGGCCAACCCACAGCTGAACTCACAACAAAGCCGAGCCCTGACCAAGTGGCTAATCAGTTTTTCAGGATGTGGGCTGGCAAGCCATTCTAGTTGCTGCCAGTATGCAGATTCGATACAGCAAGGGAGTCCTACAAGGCCTGACTTGAGTAAGAAAACTCGTAGGCTGGTACCAGGAGACTGCACGCCCTGGAAAGTCCACCTGCATGTGGGTTGGAGTAATTAAATTGCTTAGTGACATCCACATCAGAACCAATTTAACATTTGGCTAAATGGTCACCCAGTTCCCATGGAGCTCGATACTGGCACAGCTGTATCTGTGGTTGCAGAATCTGCCTCTAACAAGATTTGCTTGGGACTCCAATCCTTAAGTTTGTGCCACATTGAGAACATACACTTAATCTGCAATGGTTCCTCAGTGTATGACTGGTTCTGGTCTCCCATGAGAAGCAGTCAATGCAATCACCACTGATGGTAATAAAAGGTTTAGGCCCAAGTCTATTGGGATGAATTGGTTGAGAAAGATTCACCTAGGTTGGCTCAACATTTTTTGATTAGAAAATGGCTGTCTCAGTGAAGTCCTAGTGAAATACTCAAGAAATTTTCAGGAAGGGCTTGGTACTATCAAAGGGGCCAAAGCCACCTTACATGTTGACCAGGAATCAATTCCAAGATTTTTCAAGGCCTGCCCAGTGCCATTTGCCTTGCAGGCAAAAGTAGAGGCAGAAATCAAGAAGCTGATGAGTGAAGGAATCATCAAACCAGTGCATTTTGCAGGATGAGGAGCACTGGTTGTACCAATTGTGAAACCAGATGGCTCAGTTCGCCTTTGTGGGGACTTCAAGCAAAATCTTGCAGCTGGATAAATATTCGATCCTTCACATAGAGGACATGCATGTAAAGTTGGTGGTAGGGCTGTCATTTACGAAGCTGGACGTAAGCCATGCCTTCCTGCAATTACGACTGGGTGAGGAGTCCCAAATGTATACTACAGTTAATATCCTTAAGGGTTTACATCAACATACAAGACATCAGCCCGTGCCCTTTTCCAGCGAACCTCGTAGAAAATTTTACAAGGACTATCCCGGGTTGCCATTTGTCTGAATGACATACTAGTAATGGGAAAGACCAAAAACTTGGACATCGTGGTTATACATTTCTCCCGGGTGGGTATATGCCTTAAAAGGGAAATATGTGTGTTTCAGGTACCCCAAATGACCTACTTGAGTTACAGTCTCGATAAAATTGGATTACACCCATTGAAACGATCAAAGGATTCCCTACTCCCACATCTGTACCAGAGCTTAGGTCTTTCCTTGGATTAGTGAATTATTACAAAATCGTCATATGTATCCTGGCCTCCATCTTGGCATCCTTATGTCTACTATTGATAAAGAATCAGCCTTGGAAATGGTTGCATAGCTAAGAAGTAGCCTTAAGGAAAGTGAAAAAGCAGTTATCGTCATCAAAGGTGTTGGCCCATTAAGATCCGAAGCGAGAGGCAGTGCTGACATACGATGCCTCCTCGTATAACATCAGATTAGTGTTGTCTCACCGGTGGCTCAACAAAGAGGAACACATGAAAGTGGACACTTCCTGGACTTTGGCTGATGCCTAATGCAAGTATACCCAGTTAGAGAAGGAAGGTTTGGCGATCATCTTTGGTGTGAGGAAGTTCCACCAGTACTATTACAGATCGGAATTTGTCATAGTCATTGATCACAAGCCCCCAATAGGGCTCCTGAAGGAAGACAAGGCAGTGCCGTCCATAGCTTCCGATAGAATTTAGTATTGGGCTCTTATTCTCAGTGCATACAAGTACAAGTTAGAATACAGACCTGGAAGCCAAGTGGCTAATACGGATGCCTTGAACTGCCTCCCACTGGCAGATACTCCACCAGTGGTGCCTGCCCTGGAAGAGTCTGTTTTGGTTTTAAACTTCCTGGACACCTTTCCGGTCACCGCTGACAATATCTGACTGTGGGCACAAGAAGATCCTGTCCTGGCAAAACTAAAACAGCTGGTGGTATTAGGTGGAAGAAAAGGGCCATCGTAATCCGGACTGAAAACCTTTCGGGACCAAGCAAGACCAGAATATCGTGGAGCGCAACATATTACTATGGGGAGCAAGAGTGATTAACCAGAGTAAAGGTTGCCACCCAGATACTGGCTGAACTCCACTAGGGTCATCCAGGGGTTTCCAAGATGAAGATGCTGGCAATAAGCTAAGACTGGTGATCAGGGTTGGATGCTGACATAGCTACATTGTTGGGCAGTGCCAGAGTGCCCACAGGGCCAAAAGAGACAAAAATTGCCACAAGCAGCAGCACCATATTCATAGGAATGGCTGGGTAAACCCTGGGCTCAGTTGCATGTTGATTATGCCTGAACTTTCATGGGTCCAATGTTCCTGGTCATTGTGGATGCCATGCATAAAGTTTGTTGGCAACTCGGGGATAATGATTGAGAGACTGCAAGCATCATTCGTGATCCTCGGACTCCCAGAAGTATTATCACAGACAATGGAACGTTATTTACCAGCTGGGAATTTAAATATTTCCTAAAGTCAAATGGCATTCGGCACATAAGGACAGCTCCATACCATCCATCGACCAATGGTCTAGTGGAAAGAACGGTTCAAATATTATAGGCAGGCTTAAAGAAGCAGCCTACACTGTCACTTGATACCAAACTGTCCAGGTTCTACCCTGATTATAGGATCACTCTGCATGCAACCATAGGCTGCATGCAACAACGTTTCAGCAGAGTTGCTGATGGGGAGAAAACTCCGCACCAGTTTAAAGCTGATAATTCAAGACCATGAGGGAGGGTGAAATGGCAGCAGGAATGCCAATGCCAGCCACATACCTCCTCAAAGTGAGAGAGACAGTTTAATTCAGGGGCTGAATTTTGATGTTGGAACAATGAAATGGCCCTAAGTTGGGTACGAGGTGAGGATGATGCGAGGTCAGTCCCGTGATTTACAAAGTTCAAGTAGTTGATACAGTTCCTGGATGACTTGAAACACATGGATCAAACTGAAAGCTGTTACCTCACAAATGGGGCAGGAGCAATACATACCTGGCCCCTTGGAACAGCCAGAAAGCCTGTTAGAAACTGTAGGTTCTCCCTCTCTGGTTAGTGTCAAGGAAACTTCAGAGTCCAAGATGGATGCAGCCTCGATACCGTTACCACCAGAAGAAGAGGAAAAAACTCTCCCGAGATGCTCTGGATCAAGAGACGGGCTACAGTTCAGTACATGCCATCCGTGTCAGAGTCTGACTCAGAGGAACTGGATCTGGGGCAAGAATGCTACAAGAAAAACTAAAGGAGAAAGACCAGGCCCACATCCCCGGATTTAGGGAGGGATGTAGAGACTGGAACCAGACTGACTTGGTTGACTATGGAGTTTTTTATCTTATGAGACAACCTAATCAAATGCCTCCTGAAGATTCAAATACATTCCATCCACCTTTCCCCTCTATCCAGCCTACGTTTTGCCTCCTCAAAGAATTCTAGTACACTTATGAGGCATGATTTTGCTTTTTGTGATCAGAAGGTACAGAGGAGTTTCAACAGGAAGTTGCCTGTGCTGAAGCAATGAAGAAAATAGTAGGTAGGAAGAAAGTTTTCCCCTTAGTGACAGTGTCAATAACCATAGGTATAAATTTAAGAAAGTTTAGAGGGGATTTAAAGAAAATGTTTTTTACCTAGAGGGTGCTGTGTATCTAGAATTCACTACCAGAAGGGTGGTAGAAGTAGAAAATATTACAACATTCAGGAAGTACCTCGATGAATACCAGAAATGCCAGTGTATGCAAGGCAATGGACCAATTGCTGGGAAATGAGATTGAGTCAGTAGATAAGTGCTTGATGTCTGCTGTGGAGACAATGGGCTGTAGAGCCTCTTTCTGTGCTGTAATACTCTATGCTTCTATCTCCAATTCACTTACAATATTGTTTACCATTTCAATATTGTACTTTGGAGCTCATTGACACCTTTCATTTCAAAGCTGTCGGTGGGCCACTTTGTGTGCTGGAACAGGTGCCCATCTTATACATTAGAATAGGGTGCACTGCAGGGCTCTTACCTTGCTTCTTTCATGCTGTCTTGCTTACTTGGATTATTTGGCCTTCCCTTGCCTTTTTGTGTATTGCAGCCTTAGTCAAAAGCACCTTTCTGATAATAAACTGAAAAAAATCAGATTGTTAATGTTAGCCTGAATGAGGAGTTCATTAAGAGCAGCACAGTCAGGAACCCATCAGAGAACAGTTTATAAAAATGTAAAGTTGCCATAGTCCCCAGGACCATAGGCCTGTTCTGTTATTAGAAAGAGATGGCCTACAGGTCACCACATCTCAGATGAGGGGAGAGGTGGAGAAGGAGGAACCTTCATGGCAACCTCAGCTGGCACAGTAATAGAACACATGCAGTTGGGTATCACTGTGCACTGCAAACTGGACGTCCTGCTTACCGACCTCTATACAATTTCATCTGAGACTTAGCGCATGTAACGTTGCATAATTAATTAATGAGCTCAGAGTAACAGCAGCCCCTAGGTAGCAGAGGCCTCAATATGATTTGAAATTTATATTCAGTTTAAAAGGTCTAAAAACTAAACTTAAGTAGAGCACCTACATGTTTATAGTTGAATTGATCTGGGATCTAGTCTAAGGGATACATTAACAGAGAAGTGCGTCAGATATTTAAGAGGATATTTCAGAATATTCAGAATAAGTATGTTCCTACAATAAAGAAAAAAATTAGGAGGGCCCACCACCTGTGGTTAATGAGAGAAGTTAAATCATCAAACTTAAGAAAAAAGTATATACTTTGTGCAAAGATGAGTGACATATCAGATGATTGGACAGAATATAAAAAAATGGCAGAGATAGCTAAAAGATTAATCTGGAGAAAACTATTAGAGTACAAGAGGAAGCTAGCTTGAAGTATGAAAAATGAATAGCGAAGTTTCTCAGGTATTCAAAAGGTAAGAGTGAGCATAGTATGTGTTGGTCCTCTAGAGAGTGAGAATGAGGAGTTAATAGTAATAATAAAGAAATGTTGGCAGAAATGAACAAATAGCTTGTTTCTATCTTCACTATCGAGAATATAAAGGACATTTCAATAATAGCGATAGATAAGATAGTGGAAGAGAGAAGGAAACCTGATGAATGTATTATCACCAGGGAAGTGGTACTGAGCAAACTGATGGAGGTGTGAGTTGACAAGATCCCAGGACTAGATGAATTTCATTCCAGAATCTTAAAAGATAGTTTAATTAGGTGGTGGATCCATTGTCATTAATTTTCTAAAATATGCTAGGTTCCAGAAAAGTTCCAACAAACTGTAAAAGTAGCAAATCTGATTCCACTATTCAAGATGGGAAGTGGGCAGTAAACTGGAAACTATATGCCAATTTGTTTGATGTTTGTTGTGGGAAAGGTATTAAAATTGAGCTTTCAGGAGGTTATATCTGGGAACTTAGGAAAAACTCAAGTTAATCAAAAATCGTTATCATGATTTTCTGAAAGGAAAATCATGTATAAACAATTTATTTGAGTTAGTTGAAGAAGTAACATTAGTTGTGGATAAAGGGGAGTCTATTGACCTTTTGTATTACAATTCCATTTGACAAGGTGCCATGTTATTGCACAAAGTAGGAACTCATGAAGGAGCAGGTAACATCTTAGCATGATTGAAGATTGGCCAGCTGGCAGAAAACAGAAAATGTGCATGAATTGTTTTTTTTCTGATTGGCAAAATGTGATTAGTAGAGTCTTGCATGGATCTGATATAGATGCTTTAGAGGGCAAAAGGCATGTAGCTAAATTTTTCAGCAGGCACTAGGAAAGGTAAGAAAATCTCTTGCGAAGAGGACATCAGAAGGTTGCAACTGAATATAGACAGATTGAGTGAATGGACTGAACTCTGGCAGATGCACTGTAATGTGGGACAATATTAATTTGCTCACTTTGGCAGGAAGAATGAAAAGTAGAGTATTACTTAAATGGTAAATGACGGTGGAATTCTGTGCATGTGTCTCAAAAACATAATATATTGCTGTAGAAAGTAATTGAGAAAGCTAATAGAATGCCATTCTTTATTATGATAGGAATTGAACATAAATGTAAGGATGTGATACAGGGCATTAGTGAGACTGCATATGAAATTCTGCAAGCAGTTTTGGTCTCTTTATTTAAGGGAGGATGTAAATGTGTTGGATGTGGTTTAGAGGAGGTTTACTGAATGGATAACTGGAGTGTGTAGATTAGCTTACGAGGAAAGGTTCCACCGAAGCTTAGAAGAGTGATTGAAGTATAGAAAATCCTAATGATGTTGACAAGGTGGTTTTGGGAAAGATGTTTGCTCTGTGGGTGGGGCTATAAGTAGGCACCACTGTTTAATAATTAGGGGTCACCATTTGAGGACAGAGATGAGTAGAAATGTTTTCTTTCAGAGAGTTGTGCAATTTTGGAGCTCTGCCTCAGCAGGCAATGAAGGTGTGTTCATTGAATATTTTTAAGGTTTAATGTAGTTAGATTCAAATTAGGTAAGGGAATCAAAGATTATCAGGGGTTTATATGGGAATGTGGAACATAAAACAACAGTACAGCCATCACCTTGTTGTATGGTGGAGAAGGCCCGTGGGTCATTTGGTTTACTTGTGCTCCTAATTTGTATGTTTTGTTCACTGCTTTCCACTTCCAGCAGACTGCTTGCCTCCCAACTGTCACACTAGTTACTTCCCTGGACCTTCAGTTCATCCCTCTGGACACTCCTGTCTACTACCTCCTTCCTTTGACCATCCCGCTGTCTGCTTTCTGCCATTGGACTTGCTCCTTCCATCCCACTTCCAGTCATAGTCTCCCACTCTCTTGTTCCCTCACTCACAGTAAAGAACTGGAAGGGAGTTATTGAGTGGAAAGTGTTGTGAGTTCAAGGAGAGCAGTAGCATGTGAGAAAGGTGGAAGGGTCGTGCGTGGAAGGGAGCTGAAAGGTTGGAAAAGGATGGCAAACAGGAGGGAGCAGGAGTGAAGAGGTGAGCAGGTGGCTGAGGAGAAGGTGGCAAGTAGGAGCGAAGCTTAAACAGAAGTGTTTGAAAAATAACACAGTAAGCTATTATTACACCACAGTCAGTTCTTATATAACGCGATGATTGCATTCATGCTTTAGAAACAGCGCATAAAGTGTTGGCAATGTAATTGCATTATAGCCAACACGTTTTAAAAGTTCACGCTATAGAAACAGCGTCAATAATGTTATAGCGAATTCGTGTTGATGAAATGTACATTATAACAGAAACACATGTATTGCAAGTAAATTACACAATGCAAAAGTAACCAAGGAAAATATTGAAGTTATTGGGTGTTAGGATGTACTGAAATAAAAAAGCAGCTTTCAAAGACTGAAGGATCATGTAATAACTGACTGGCAGCGAAATCTGAATTGCAGACAATGTCTTCAGCTTCTTGGGGGGAACCGAACATCCGACCTGCTTCACAAAATTCAATCCGTGTTTCCTAGCTCTTTGGCACTGCAGATGCACCATTCCCTTGCCCCTTCCTTCCACACCCCTGCACCCATCCACCCAAACTCTACTCCTTCTGGCCGCTTCCTTGAGCCTGAGTCCAGAATGCCAATATCACTTTATGCACAAAATCTCACACTTACATTGCTCCGTCCTTACAAAACCCAACTCAAACTATGGTGAGGCTGACATCAGAAGACACATTTTGGGCTTATTACCACATTCAGACCAAAAGCCTCCCCCTCCTCTCTAACACAGATTTCAGGTGATTACTTAATAATGGAGAGCTAAGCATTTTCTTCTTGTCAGTAGCCAAATGTTAACACAGCAAATGGAAAAAAATCATTATAGTTTTTAAAAGGGATTTTAAAAATTAATACCAGTCGTGGAAAGGACATGGCATGGGATTAAGTGACATTTTCAGATAAACACAGCCATCACAGCAGTTTGGCTTTTTTCATTCTATAAAATCAATATTTACAGGAAATCTATTCAATTGCACATCTGGAATGCTACGGAAATCTGCGACAATATTGTAACCGTTTGGGGGAAATAGCTCTTAATTTTTATTTATGGTTTCAATAAAGTTCCAGAGTGATTTGTGGCAACATTGTAAATAATTAAAATTGCTTTACTCTTTTTAAAGCTAAAGAAAATCACATATAGAATTAGGGATTGAGTTAATACTGTAGTTTTTAATTTCATTGAGAGGCTCAGAGGCCGTCATAAACTAGGAAAGTGATGCCTGACTGCTTTATGGGCATCTACTGAATTACAGCCTCAGTGTTGTCCTCCACTATCTCCTACTTTTCTCACATTGTGCATTAATAAAATGAAAATAGGACAAAGGATCATTAAATTTACATTCAGGCGGTGTGAGGCTACAGCAAGGTCTTCACTACAGACAAGTAGCATCAGCCTATTACTAGAAGGTTAGAAAACATAGAAAAACTGATAGATAAAAGTATAGCACAAGGTTGTAATACATTGGTCTGGTTTGGACTGTATTGTAAACTATAATAGCAAGGTTCAAACAATTTACCATGGCTAGAGCCTGAGAGCTGCAGTGTGGAATGCAGTTCAATAAATATTTATTTCTCATGTGTTGTTTCTTTTTCTTTTTGTTCTTCACCTTTTCCCATAGTTTTGCATTAATTTTTGATCTTGTAGCTCTAGTAATGTGATAAAAGGTGGTGGTTTAAACACAACAGTTCTGATTTTGCACGATGACTATACAAGATCCACTAATATTGGATAAAGAAGAAGTCAGTGTGAAATGTCTTAATGAGCTTAATATGCAACATCTAAAATCACTGTATGTGAGAAATGGAGTGATGGTGAATCATGCTACAGCAAGGATTCTCAACCAGAGAACTGCGACATACTAAAGGTCTGTGGGAAGGTTTTAAGGGGCCTGTTAGTGGGTAATACTTTGCTTTGCCCTCATGAAACTGGGCAAATTCTTAAATCAGGGCACTGCCTCAGCTCTTGTGTATTTGGTAAAGTGGGGTTCCTGGGAAGCATTGCAATAGGAAGTTATCAAGAACAGCGTGATATTTGATAGAGATGTTATAACGCATTATGAGGAGGTGAAAGGTGCACAAAGCAATAGACCTAACAACTCTGTAGGGAAGAGTTTTTTGAGGAAGTAACAAAGAGGATTGATGAGGGCAGAGCAGTAGATGTGATCTATATGGACTTCAGTAAGGCATTCGACAAGGTTCCCCATGGGAAACTGATTAGCAAGTTTAGATCTAATAGAATACAGGGAGAACTAGCCATTTGGATGCAGAAGTGGCGGAAAGGTAGAAGACAGAGGGTGGTGGTGGAGGTTTGTTTTTCAGACTGGAGGCCTGTGACCAGTGGAGTGCCACAAGGATCGGTGCTGGGCCCTCTACTTTTTGTCATTTACATAAATGATTTGGATGCGAGCATAAGAGGTACAGTTAGTAAGTTTGCAGATGACACCAAAATTGGAGGTATAGTGGACAACGAAGAGGGCTACCTTAGAATACAACAGGATCTTGCCCAAATGGGCCAATGGGCTGAGAAGTGGCAGATGGAGTTTAATTCAGAGAAATGCAAGGTGCTGCATTTTGGGAAAGCAACTCTTAGCAGGACTTATACACTTAATGGTAAGGTCCTAGGGAGTGTTGCTGAACAAAGAGACCTTGGAGTGCAGGTTCATAGCTCCTTGAAAGTGGAGTCGCAGGTAGATAGGATAGTGGAGAAGGCATTTGGTATGCTTTCGTTTATTGGTCAGAGTACTGAGTACAGGAGTTGGGAGGTCATGTTGCAGCTGTACAGGACATTGGTTAGGCCAATTTTGGAATGTTGCATGCAATTCTGGTCTCCTTCCTATCGGAAAGATGTTGTGAAACACGAAAAGGTTCAGAAACAATTTACAAGGATGTTGCCAGGGTTGGAGAATTTGAACTATAGAGAGACGCTGAACAGGCTGGGGCTATTTTCCCTGGAGCGCCAGAGGCTGAGGGGTGACCTTCTGGAGGTTTACAAAATTATGAGGGGCATGGATAGGGTAACTAGGCAAAGTCTTTTCCCTGGGGTCGGGGAGTCCAGAACTAGAGGGCATAGGTTTAGGGTGAGAGGGGAAAGACATAAAAGAGACCTAAGGGGCAACTGTTTCATGCAGAGGGTGATACGTGTATGGAATGAGCTGCCAGAGGAAGTGGTGGAGGCTGGTACAATTGCAACATTTAAGAGGCATTTGGATGGGTGTATGAATAGGAAGGGTTTGGAGGGATATGGGCTGAGTGCTGGCAAGTGGTACTAGATTGAGTTGGGATATCTGGTCGGCATGGACGAGTTAGACCGAAGTGTCTGTTTCCATGCTGTACATCTCTATGACTCTATCTATGACTCTATCTAACTCTAACTTATACAGAGAAAGGCCATGACTTTTAGGCAAGTTCCAATTTCCTGGCTTGTTGGACAACCTTCTAGTGATAGGCTAATACTATTTGTCTGTAGTGAAGACCTTGCTGTAGCTTCACACAGCCTTAATGTAATTTTAATGATCCTTTGTCCTATTTTCATTTTATTAATGCACAATGTGAGAAAAGTAGGAGATAGTGGAGGATAATACTGAGGCAGTATCTGCCACAAGCTATATCTTCACCTGTCTAACTTCAAATGTATTGGTATTGTTATTGAATCATTTGGAGGTGGCTACTCTAATAACTTTTGAGGCAGGAGCCCATCACAGAGCAACCCCCTCAGCTAGGAATTAATATGACATGGGTTCACAATTCAGCATTTCCAGACATCCACCTTTTTAGGGAGGTAAAAAAGCAAATTGTTGCAATAGCTCACAAACTGGAAAAGAACAGGTCAATCAGTATTTTCAGGAACACCGAAAATGTTACTTTAAAATTTTTTTCTTAGGGGTGAGGGCACTACTGGCATTGCTCAGCCCTAATTGGACTGGAGAAGGTGGTGATGAGGCAACTTATCAAATTGCTGTGGCTCATCTGGTGCAGATACTTCCATAGTGCTGTTAGGAAGAGATTCCAGGAATTTGACCCAGCCTCAGTGAAGGAAAGGTGATACAGTTCCATTTCAGGGTGACGTGTAGCTTGAAGAGGAGTGGTGTTGTTGCCATGCATCTGCAGAAAGACTATCTTCCTATCAGATCAATATTTTTTCTGTTTCAGTGTAATAGGGCTATTTCAACAAGAACAAGATACATTACAAAGAATAGGAAAGATAACTGTAAATGCAGCAGCAGGGGATATTTAAGTGACAAAAAAAATCAAAACAAATGCGCTTTCGAGTTCAAATCTAAGTGATGTACAAAAAAAGGATGCAAAAAAATGTAAATCAATTATTAATGTCATCGAAATAACAAAGTATGACGACAGCTATTTGAGTATTAGTTTTATTTGGACTGGAATACCTCTATCCAACAGGTATTCTCCAATGAAATCTGTGATGTCCTTTGAAATAGAGATATCATATAATACATAAGGACAAGCAATGGTTCAGTGGGCGGCACGGTGGCACAGTGGTTAGCACTGCTGCCTCGCAGCGCCAGAGACCCGGGTTCAATTCCCGACTCAGGCGACTGACTGTGTGGAGTTTGCACGTTCACCCCGTGTCTGCGTGGGTTTCCTCCGGGGGCTCCGGTTTCCTCCCACAGTCCAAAGATGTGCAAGTCAGGTGAATTGGCCATGCTAAATTGCCCGTAGTATTAGGTAAAGGGGTAAATGTAGGGGTATGGGTGGGTTACGCTTTGGCGGGTCGGTGTGGACTTGTTGGGCCGAAGGGCCTGTTTCCACACTGTAAGTAATCTAATCTAATTTTGAAAACATGGACCAGAATCGGCAGGGATGCTGCATGCATTGCTGCTAACCACAGAGATCATGGTATGCTAATCTTTTTGCACACTTTTCCAGCTGAGACATCCAATTCCAGCTGAAGCAATGGGTCTATTGGGACTGAGTAGTTGGTTCAGGGTGTTCTAAGGTTGACTATTCTAGTCTGGCTTAATGTTCAGTTCAGTATGGTTGGAGGATGGTACTGTAAGTAATTAGGTTGGAGGAGTCGGTGGTCAGGATGGACCCTCGTCAGGTTGGGCGATTCAGTGGGTAGTTGAGTGAGGGGCTGGATTATGAGTGGGTGGTCAGGTTAGGAGATTAGCTCAAGAGGTCTGGCAGTGGATAGTTTAATCGATGGGGTTGTCAGGTGGAGGGGGCGTATTGGTTTAGATCAATGGAATGGTTGGGGTTATGGGAAGTTATGGGAAGTGCGAGTGGTATTGGATTAATCTCTGGCGTAACTCAGTTATTAAACTGTGTTAATAATTTTAAGGTAAATATCTGGTAAGTGGTATGCTTTTAGCACAAGTCTCTGACAATTAGATCAGTGTAAGGGATACTTAAGAATGGTTCCAGGCAGTGTGAACCTTCCCATTGGAGGTTAAACTTCTAGGGCAATTATGGTGCATGTCCTTTAGGATTTAAGGTCAGGATTTCTTCTGGGTTTCAATGCATATCAGCAATGTTAGTTCAGTACAGTGTATCACCACTCCTGATACCAGAAGATCTGATCAATGTTACAGGGTCTCTGTAACTGTAAATACATGGAGTTTAAGCTTTATACTAGACACTCACTAAGTTTTCACCATTTTGATTCGGTGTATCATTCATTATTTGAATTGAGACAGAAGGTTGATCGAAGATACCTGTGATGCCCAGGGCACTCCTACTGTCTTCTACTTTCATGCCTGTGATTTAATGACCACCTGTAAATGCAATTAAGAGCTTGGAACAGATGATGAAAAAGAAAGTTCTTTTCAGTCTAGATTTCATAGTCTCGAAGCACTGATGAAATCTGTATAACCTATCATGTTCCTGAATTCCTTCTTAGTGTATCTGATCTGATCTGCCCAGTGTGTTATCGAGCAACAGGTTTTAATTGCTCCTATATTGTAAGTGCAATATATATAGTACATGCATATATAATTGAATTTCTATAGCTATTTTTAGACCAGTTTACATAAAGGCCAATGTTAAACAGTAGATTAGAGGAGAGGTCGGTAAAGGAACTTCCTGGGGAGAAGAATTCTAGGAAGCCTTGTAGAAACAGCATACAAGGTATTTGGGAAAAGCTCTATTCGCAGCAGGTTCCTAAGGATGGGAATATTTTGACTGAAGGAATTTGTACTAATGGTAGAGCTGAGTCAGAGGAGTGAAGATTATTTATGCAGACACCAGAGCTTTTTGCTTTATTCATTTAAAGGATGTGGGCATTGTTGCTGGGCATTTTAATGCCCATCCATAATAGCCCTTGAGAATTTTGGTGGTCTGCTTCTTGTATCGCTATGGGCCATGGAGTGGAGATACACAGCTCAACCTGTGAGGTTTGCTGGGAAATTGAAAATTCTGACTGGCAATTACGGTCTGCCTGGAACTTTCTGAAAAATGACCCTAAAGTCTTGGAGGGTTCCAACTCAAATTTAATCCCAGAAAATGTTATGGGGAATTAAAACCTACTCAAACTCCAGGTAACTGTTAAATTGAACTGCCTATTCATCACTGACTACTCCCCAATCCCTGTACACTTGAACTCATCAGTCTCACTTCTCTGATGTGATCACCGTCCACAACAACATGAGCTCACTGGAACCCCCTCTGACTGAGGGTCCCCCCACCGTTGGGCCTAAACATCTCCTTAACCCAACTGCCCCAACTCCTGATATGTTTAGGCCTAACACAAAAACATTGCCCCTGCTAGACAATGAACTGGAAAACTAACTCAAGTCATTGGAGAAGAAAATCTAGTTCACATGAAAAAGGCTGTAGAGGAGTTGAGGAGGACAACAGCAAGAATGCATCACCCGTGTAGTTACAGAAGACATTTCTCATTTTGACTGAGGCTTTTATAGTATAGTACAGGAACAGAATAATAACTTCTCTAATATGGAATGAAGCAACTTATACCACAAGATATGTTAATATATGCCAGCTCCAAACACGATAGATACAGTCTGTAATATGTAAGGTAGGATGTCACAATATAGTATATATTCTTAGACGTTCTGGTATTTGCAAGGCCAATCTCAATAAAGGATTGTTACACTCATAAAGATAGATTACAGTGCTATGACTAGGTATGGAGGAGTCATAGCTCCCCTCTGTTTTTAATCCCTACTTGATCAATCACAGCAATTTGATTTATTTTTCCTTTTTTAAGTTCGCAGTAAGCACACATCACATTGTTACCAGTCCATGTTCCTCTCTCTCCTGTTTTGCTCAAAGATAGCTGTTGATATACTGGTCCTTTGCAGATTCTGATGTCTGTGCCATTGGCAAGGTATCAACAATAATATTATAGAGAACTAAGTTGTTTTGTAGAACACCAGGACCAGGTAGCCAATGATAGCATTCGACCACATGAAATGAATATGGTCTTTCAGTGTAAAGCATAAACTGATCTGTAAGGCATCCCATCTGCATTTCAACCAGAATCCAGAACTGGAGCCCTAAAATTCAACTGATAGAATTTAGTTAAGTCAAGGTTCCAAGCATCCATGTGGCTGTCTGTGCAATAGAATTCCTGTAAGAATGACTTAAATAATCCAGATCTTTTTCAATATATAATTTCAGTTACATCACACTGTAAACTTTTGCTATATATTCTGCGTCCTACAATCTTATACTCCACAACCACCTGATGAAGGAGCAGCGCTCTGAAAGCTAGTGCTTCCAAATAAACCTGTAACACTATAACCTGGTGTTGTGCGATTTTTAACTTTGTAAGAATGAATCTGTTGATAGGGCACAAGCCTCTGAGAAAAGCTGTTGATTTTTTATGTTGTCCTGTCAGGAGGCCAATTGAACTCCTCAGAAGAGATCTAACAAATTTTCTTTCATTACTTGTTCGGAGTGCTTGGATCAAAAGCAATCCATTCAACTTTAGTTTTAAGAGTTGAGAGTTTAGTAAATTTTCAGAAATCGAAGTGAACTAAAATAGAATACAATCTGTCCCTGAGATATAGTTTATGGGACTTTTCTTTCATCCTGAGAACAAATGCTAGTCACCAATGCCCTTGACAGCATACCTAGAGTCAGAAGGTTCTGTTTCTCTACGTCTGGACCACAAGGTTCAGGTTCAAGTCCTATGTACTCCAGAGGGGGTGTAATTGCACCTCTGAACAGGTTGATCAGAAAATGGCTACAGTCAGAAAATTCAATATGCACTTGGGAAAAATAGTTTTTGACTACACTGTGATAACATATTTGAGTTTTGACACACCCCAACATCTTGGGGGGTGGGGGAGGGGGGTGGTGGGGTGAAATAAAGTGAGAAATAGGATACTGTGGATTCTGGAAATTCAAAACAAAAGGACAATGCTGGAATTAATCAGTAGGTTAGGTTAACATTAAAAGAGAAACACCAAACATGCAAAGAAAAGAAAATCAAGTGAGGGGACAAAACTTAGGGTCTGAAATTATTAAACCCGATGTTGAGACATGTAGACTAAAAAGTACCTAGATGAGAGTTGGCGTGTTATTCCTCAAGCTTATGTTGAGTTTCGCTGAATCAATATGGCAGCCCTAAAGTAGAGATATCAGTGTGAGAGCAAGGTGGAGGAGTAAGATGACAAGCCACCAGAAGCTCTGAGCCTTCCCAGGGTAGAGGAGATCACATTGTAAGCAGTATAAATTTTAGATTAAACAAAAATAAGTATATGTAAATCACAGCTTCACTGAGTACAAGAGTTTGGGACCATGGATGATGAGGAGAGATGAGGTAAAACAACAGGTGTCCCATCTCTTGCATTTGTCTGGAAAGGGTTTGTGGAGAATGGAATGTGTGTTAGAGGTCACCGAGGATCATACTAGAATATCCTGGAGGGAGCAGGCCCTTTGGAATGCTGAAAGGAGATAGCAGGAAGTTTTATGATGACATCAGGCTGGAGATGGAAGAAAATACAATGGGAAATAATCTGATGAATATGGAGGCTGGTATGATGAAAGGTGTGGACAAGGGGATCCCTATCAGGTTTTGGAAAGGAGGGGAAGGGATGAGAACAGAATTGCAGGAAATATAACAGCACAATCCAGAGATCTATTATCCAAAATTGAGGGAAATCCTTGGGGAAAAAAAAAGAGATCTCAGAAACACAGGTGGGGAAGATTCCATCATCAGGACAGATGTGATGAAAACAGAATTGCTTTGCAGCATCGGGAAATGGAGCTGACGTTGCTGTGAGAGTCACTGGGCTTATGGTGATTATTAGTAATCTATTGCCAGAAATGGTGACAGGGAAATGAAGGAATGCAAAAAAGAGACAGAAAGGAACAATGTGGAACAGAGCAAAGGATGGAAATTGGAAGCAAAGTTGATGAAGTTTTCCAATTCAGTATGAAAGCAGGACACAACACTCATACAGTCATTGATGTACCAGAAAATGAGTTGAGGAACAGAGGCTAAATAGAACTGAAACAAGAATCTTTCACAAACTCCATAAAAAAACACACTTAAGTAAGATCCAATCAGGTATCCCTAAAAACATCTTTTGAGAAAGCCAGAGGAACTAAAGAAATTGTTCAATAAGCGAACAAGATTGTCAAAGGGTGAGGATGGTGATAGAAGTTAACTGATTTGACCTTCTTTTAAGGAACAAGTGGAGACCCCTGAGACTGGTCATGTGGAGTGGAGGTACGGGAGATTGGATGCCTATAGTGAAGTGGACATGGATAGGGTCAGGAAATTGGAGTCTTTTAAAGTGAGTAGCGGCCATCATAGGACTCTCAGATGTAAATAGAGAGAGATTGGATAAGGGCAAAAAAGAATTAAGTCAAGGAAGGAAGAAATCAGCTTAAAGGGGTGGGAGAAAGCTGAAATGATGGGCCAAATCTTGTGCAGCTGATGGGGATCTTAGCTATTGTCTGGAATGCCAGCAAGAATCTCTCTGTTGCCTCCCACATCTTGTACAATGAGGCTCTAATGAAGCCTGCAATACGCTCCCCAGGATCAAAGACCCTGGAGGTCAAGTTCTATCCAATGAAAGCTGCTGGCCAGTCAGAAGCTGGAGAGGTCCTGTACTCAGCAGTGCTATTAGAGAAGGTTTGACTATTGCACAACCACACACACCAGTTGCCTTTGATAGAATAGGGACCCAGGCATTTGTGAGCAATGAGGGGAGGAATTCTATTGGTAGGGCTGGGGAGAGGAAAGGTGGAGGGAGGTCAGTGATGTTAATAAGGGCAGAGTATGGCACACAGTGGTTCCCATTTTCCTAATACTGGGGCCCTCAATCAGACTTTGAATGCCTTTAAATGATGGATCCTTCCCCCTAGAAGTCTGCAAGCAAATTTGCCAAGGTTTGCTTGTCATGATCCCTGCATTATGAGCCCCCTTCCTTTGGTGGGAAGACCATCTAGAGGCATTTCCACCAGAGATTTAATTGGAAGAGAGGAAGGATGTGTTTGGGTTACTATCTCCCATCATTCCACTGATTAAATGCCTCCATCCACAAAGACCTCACAGGTAAGGACACAAGATTTCATCCAACGGAATCTTGTTTAAAGAGTTTGTTAGAGGCAAACTATTATGATGTTGTGGATCTGTCTCCAAAGTTTCCAATGTCACTGCAAGAAATTAGGACAGTGACAGTTTTTTAGAAATAATAGCTTGATGTTCAGTATTGGGGTCATGGTCCAAGGGGAGGTTGAAGGAAGTGTTGGAATGTGGGTTTTCAGCTTGGAAAGGTTGAAGTCAATTTGTCAGTCAGCTACAATACATGCTTCCCTCCGGTATAATCCTGACATTGTTATCAAACCTGCTAGAATATGATATTTCTTTATTTTATTCACTTATGAGGCATGGGCGTCACTGGCTGGCCAGCATTTATTCCAACACTTCCTCCAACATCCTCTTGGGCCATGACCCCAACACTGAACATCAAGCTATTATTTCTAAAACAGTCACTGTCGTCATTTATTGCAGTGACATTGTCGCCTTGCACCCACACTTCCCACACTTCCCACCCTCACCTCCATCCAAGGCCGCAAAGGATTCTTCCACATCGGCAGAGATTTTCCTGCACATCCAAACACCTCATCTACTGTGTCCGTTGCTCTCGATGTGGTCTTCTCTACACTGGGGAGATGGGACGCCAACTCGCGGAACATTTCAGAGAATATCTCTGGTTCACATGCACCAAACAACCTCACCATCCTGTGGCCGATCACTTCAACTTCTCCTCCCACTCTGCCAAGGACATGGAAATTCTGGGTCTCCTCCACTAGAAAATCCAAGCCACCCGATACCTGGAAGAAAAGCAGCTCACCTTCCGCCTTGGAACTTCCTCCAACCACATGGCATTAATGTTGATTTTACCAGTTTCCTCATCTTCCTTCCCCCACCTCATCCCAGATCCTACTCACCAACTCTGTAGCACCCTCTTGAACTATCCTATCCGTCCATCTTTCTTCCCACCTATCTGCTCCGACCTATCACCATCACTCACCCCCACCTGCATCTACCTATCATTCTCACAGCTACCTTCTCCCCCCAGCTCCACGTCCTCCTATTTATCTCTCAGCTCCCTTTCCCCCCTCTCCCCTACATTCCTGATGAAGGGCTTATGCCCGATACATTGATTCTCCAACTCCTTGGATGCTGCCTGACCTGCTGTGCTTTTCCAGTGCCACACTTTCCTGACTTCAATGCGACCAGCACCTGCAGTCCTCACTTTCTCCTGGCCAGCATTTATTGCCTGTCCTTAGTTGCCCTTAAAGGTGGTGGTACCTTCTTGAACCAATGTGGATCAGTGGGATCAAGAAGGAAATGCAGTGGAGAGAAATCTAGAGGGGCATTAATACCTGTGATTTGTTGGAGTTTGCACTCTTAACACCTGAAAGAAAGAGTAAACATCTTTTGTTGAAGTGTTGGATGAGTCAAAGGATGAAACAAAACTGTGGAACAGGACAGCTTTGAGAAAGAGTGAGCTGGTGCTGCTGAAAAGAGGCCAAGATTGTATATGTGACGTTGCACAGCTTTCGCTGTGAATCTCAGGATGAGGCAAGAACAGCAGTCTAAAAAATATTGAATATCCAGGAGATACTTGCATCATGTGGGTCTGAACAGTGAAGGGCGGAATCATTTGGAATAAATTGGAGCTGCAGATGTTTGCAGAGGAAGGAAATTACCATACAAGTAGATTTTTTTAGGTACTTAATCATAAAAATCAAAATGTTAAATTTGGTCTCCTCTCCTTACCCCACCTCTTCCACGTGCAAATATATTATCCTGGTGTGCTAAGATATAACGGCCACTAAAGTTTTGCTTTCTGGTCTTCATTGAATAAGTTAATCTCTTTTGAGCTGACAGCAACAATGTACATTGACTTACTTTGCCCAAAGGCAGTTTCAAACTTCATTCAGTGTAAAGTCAATTCTGAGGCATGCTGTTTGTCCTCGGATCAATGAATAAATAAAACTTCTGGTTGTACGTATATGAAATTTCTGAAACCTTTACTCCAAGAGGCAAGATGCGCTGTCTTAATAAATAAATAGGGAGAGGAAGAGGAAATCAGGAATCACAGTTTTAAAAATGAATTCATTCATGGGATGTGGTTCTGTCAAACCTTTCAGGTTTGCAAATGCTGGACAAGGTTCAGGTCTTTTGACCTACATTGCCTGACACCATTCACCAAGAATAACTTGTTTGCTGAGGTACTAAAGAGTGTAGTTTAGCATTAAACATTATGTTCAGAAACACAACTGCACAAGACATACTCTCCAACTACTTGGATGAATGCAACTCCAACATCACAAAGGAAACTCATCACTACCCAGGACAAAGCAGGCCACTTGATCAAAAACCCAATCACCACCTCAACTATTCACTCTTTCTAGCAGTGATGCAGAATGGTAGCAGGATGTACTATTGACCAGATACAGTGCAGCGGCGCAACAAGGCTCCTTCGACAGCACTTTCAAAAACTGCAAGCTGTAACACCTGGAAGGATAAAGGCAGAAGATGCAAAGAACATTACCATCTGCAATATCACCTTCTTCAAACCATACAATATCCTGATTTACTATTCATTCACTGCTGCTGTTTCTAAATTGTAGAATTGTTTCCCAATAGTACTGTAGCTGAGCTAACGTGAGATGGACTGCGGTAGTTGAAGGACACCTCTCACCACTATCCTCTGAAGGGCAATTAAAAATTAGCAAAGCTGACCTTATTGCTCTCAATGATCACATGCCAGGAAAGAATTCAAAGGAAAAGGGAGAATGAAGAAAATGTTGATGTGAAATATTTTTAAAATCAGTCACATGGCATTTATAGGGATTACATTGTTTTACTCCTCACACAAGTACCTACTAATTAAAATCTATATGAATGAACTATATATGTGGAGATACCTTAAGGAGTATTCACTTTGCAGGATTCTCTGTTGTTGTCAGGAATCTCTCTGATATTTTGAGGCTGTTCCTGGCTGCAGGAGCAACTGGGTTTCTGTCCAGTCTTTGAAAATGACAGCAATAAAAATACAATCCAATATGAATGTTACAGGAGATCTGTAGTCTTTTCAAACTAACATAGTACCTGCTGTGATACATGTTCAGGTGGAATAAATCGTGCTTAAAGTGAAAAAATTGCAACTAATGCAAGGAATCACAGTATTATTTCCTATTACAATGGATAGTCCCTGAAGACAAAATTACAAAAATGTCTTAATAGCATTCCTAATGCTAATTCAATCACAATAACAATCTAACCTGATGGAAGAGAAAGCTAATATGCTGATCATTATGGGATGCAACTTTTTTTTGAAGCCATCAGGGCCTCTGACTGACAGAAGTGAAATTGATTGGAGTTAAAACATTATTTTATCATTATTTAATAAGTTTCCTTGTGACTATGTAAATTGGGTAACCTGTGTAGCTTGTAACTGCAAATAATAGTGATTTATTTTTCTATAAAAAGGGGATGTTTGGAGAAATGCAATTGTACTTAGTGTACAGTCTGATTTGTTGTTGTCCTGTGATTTCCACCTCAATTGTGAGTTATTTTATGGAAGCAATTAAACATATATCATTTATAACATATATAAAACAATCTGAATTTGTTGGGAATGAGGAAATTTTACCAGAGACATGGTGTGCAAGGATGCTCAAAACTGCTGTCTGGAGTCACTGCAAGGCCCCCCCGCCCCATTCAAGCTGAACATCAAACCTCATCTTTAACAGATCTATGGTCCATGTTATCATTGTTCTGATTGAAGAATGTACTATATTGTATCTATGAGAAAGTGAGGACTGCAGATGCTGGATAATCAGAATCGAAAAAGGTGGCTCTGGAAAAGCAAAGCCGGTCAGGCAGCATCCAAGGAGCAGGAAAGTTGACGTTTCGGGCGTAAGTCCTTTATCAGGAAAGCCCTTCTTAATGAAGGGCTTATGTCTGAAACATCGACTTTTCCAGAGCCACCATTTTCAACTCTATATTATGTCTACAGTCATTTCAGTCAGGTTGTTGTATGATGGAGTCATCAGCGATAGTCACAGAGGGTAGTCACTGGCTTTCAGTAACCTTGTCTCGACTGCCTCCAATGCCAGTATATCTTTTTTAGATGAGGCACCCAAAACTGTTTACACTATTCCAGCTGTGGTCTGACTTGAGCCTTATATAGTTTTAGCAAATCCTCCCTACTTTTCATACCCTTTGAAAAGAAGGCCAACACTCAATTTGTTTTCTTACTACCCACTTGACTTCAATGCTAGCTTTTTGTGTTCATGCATAAGGACCACAAATTCTTGTGTGCTGTAGCTTTCTGCAGTCTTTCTCTATTTAAATTATATTCAACTCCTTATTCGTCCTCCTAAAGTGCATAACCTCACATTTTGCCACATTATATTCTACCTGCAGTATTTTGCTCTTTCACTTAACCTGTCTCTATCGCTCTGCAGACTTTTCACGTCGCCCTTGCCACTTGCCTTTGCACATAGTTTTGTGTCATCCGCAAATTTGGTGACAAACATCCCTCATCCAAGTCATTAAATTTTATTGTAAGTAATTCTAGCACCAGCACTCATCCCTGGGCACTTCACTAGTTACAGGTTGCCATCCTGAAAATTTCCTCCTTATCCCAACTCGCTGTCTTCAATTAGTTCACCAATCCTCTATTCACACTAATGTATTACTACCAATACTTTGCATTTTTATCTTATTGAGTAGCCTTACATGTGGTACCTTCAACTTGATGCTGTCCTTAACTTCCTTGGTAGATGTATCCTCTTCCTAGAATATTTCTTTCTTACAGGGATGTATTTTAGTTGTGAGTCATGAGCTACTTTTAAAAATATCTGACATCGTTTATCAACTGTCTTTTTTGGTCGACTCCTTCTACAGTCCACTCGAGCTAACTCTGCCCTCATTCCTTAGTAATTACCCTTATTTAAGTTAGCATGCTTGTTTCTGATAAATCTCTCCACCCTGGAGGCTTCCTGCCTCTATTCCTGATGAAGGGCTTTTGCCCAAAACGTTGATTTTCCTGCTCCTCGGATGCTGCCTGACTTGCTGTGCTTTTCCAGCACCACTCTGATCTAAACTCAGGGTAGATAGGAATCCCGATATATGCCCCCTCACCCTTTTACGAGGAGAAGATCTTGAATCTAATCATTTCTGTGGCTGACTGACCATGTCCAAGCCCCTGGACCATTGTCAGAAGCTGCCCTTGATTTTCTGTGCCCCCAAAACTGAAGGCTATCTCCGTTGATGTGACTCTGAACTACAGACAGCCATGACAAGTTTCCTGGCTTTATGTCAGCAAGGCAAGACAGAAGAAGTGTGAGCACAGGCTGACCACTGCCCTCCTGATGAAGGGTCTATGCCTGAAATGTTCATTCTCCTGCTCCTTGAATACTGCCTGACCTGCTGTGTCTTTCCAGCACCACACTCGCAACTGAGATGGGCACAGTGCAAAACAAGAAAGACAAAGCAATGATGCTGTGAAAATCAAGGTAGGCTCAAAGTGAGCAAGTGAACATGCCTAAGAAGCAGCTGGTTGAATAGTTAGTTGCAAGTGCAGCGGGAGCTGCAGCATTGAACTACGGGTACATCCTGCAAGTGGATCATGAAGGTTCCACGAGGCTGGCAACTGTCAGAAATCAGAGTCTGTTGATGAGGGGTGCAATGGCTTGTGACCCTGAGATGTTATTACTGGGCTTTCAAGGTGGAGGCCTAAGTGGGGAATTAGTGTTGCCAGGTATCTGCTCAGATTTTCATGTTGGGAATTGTCAAAGTCTAGTTTCCTCAAATAGGTGATAGGCAAGGAAATGGCATGGTGGCACAGTGGTTAGCACTGCTCCCTCACAGCACCAGGGACTCAGGTTCAATTCCAGCCTCAGGCAACTGTCTGTGTGGAGTTTTCCCCATGTCTGTGTAGGTTTTCTCTGGGTGTTTCCCCCCCCCCCCCATCTCCGCCACACACACAAACAGTCCAAAGATGTGCATGTTAGGTGAATTGGCCATGCTGAATTGCCCACAGTGTTCAGGGATGCCTCGAATAGGTGAATTAGTCAGGGGTAAATATAGGATAGGGGAATGGGTCTGATGGGTTACACTTTCGAAGGTCGGTGTGGACTTGTTGGGCCAAAGAGCATGTTTCCATACTGTGGGGATTCTATGGAACTTTTACATAAGACTAGAAATACCTATCCTACTCAGCAAGCAGCTTCATTGTGGTTTGTGGTGTCACTACACTGCTGGTCTCACTGCAGGTTGGCATGTTGATCCATGCCTTTCATCATCATCCATTCACCTCTTGCTCAGGAGAGTTTACTTCCAGCCTTACTTAACTTACCCCTTTCCCGTTCTGTCCTGAAAGTCCGAGATATACTCACTTAGCCTAAATCTCAATCATTTTGTCTCACTTGTAATGTGAAAAGTACTGCGCTAAACTGAATTTTCACCTTGAAGGGCCTCACATCACTGAGGTAGAAACAAAACCTGACTCCGCCCACTCTGGGTTTGGTCACAGCCATTTTACATTTCCAATACGCATTTACAAATTTCCTAAGTATGGAAGGCGATACATGTAGCACTTGGCAATGTTAGTCTTCGACTTGACTTCCATTGAGCTGGGCCCTAGAATTGCTTGTGGCCCATCCCCTTGATTGACTTTGATGGACAGATTTAACCAATAACTGATCAGACTGTAGACTGATATCTGTGCAGCTTCCCAACTGAATTACTGTGATTCCTCTGACAATTTGCATTTGCATAGTCCTGACCCCCACCTCCCAAGTGGCTAATTGACTGGTCCAAGTACCTGGATTGATATCAGATGATACCTTTGACTTACTGCACTGGGGCTCCCTGATTGAAGGCTGTGTCCCTTGACTTCACTGAGGACTCCCCTTAGAATTTGAGACATGACCATTTAGTTGAAACACATGCAGTGAGTTTGTCTCATACACTACTGGCATATGATGCAGATGAGAGATTGATGTAGCACAGTGCTGTCCAGTAACATGTCCAGCTCTTGACTGATTACTGCTGACAATCCTGATAAGTTGACTGGTTTTGTGTCTTTGTTAAATGGAGATGCAAGAAAAGCGTCCTGTGAGGCTTTAAGCTCTGTTTGAGTGCAAAGTGAAAGAGACAAGACAAGGCAAGGTAGGGATGTTTTTAGCATCCAAGCAGGTACAAAGTGAGTGAGCACTAAACCAGCAAGCAAGCAACACTCTGATCCAATCCATGAGATGGGTGTCTATCTCTGTGTGCAAATTGTTCCGGCAGAAGCATTCCAATGAAAGTGCTGATACACTCTAGAGTGCAACATTGAATTGCAGAATCATACTGTAAGTGGATTGGAGATGTGCCCTGATAACATGATAAAGCTGGTACATGACAAATGCCAACATACGTAGATGGGGTTGTTAGCTATCACTGACCCTGGAATGTGCCTTGTGACACTGGATATTGTGGTCCAAGACTGAAGGCCAGAGGAACACGCAGAACTGGAATCACCAGATAAGATCTTTGACTTTTCTGTTGGGAATTGTTGTCATCTAATAGGTGGGAGAATGGGAAACTGCAGAAAAATGAGGTTGAGATTAGGTAACAATGAGACAGCACAGTAATGGATCTCTCAGCAGTCACTTGTGAGAATCTCGTCTCACTATTCAACAGCTGGTTAGACTCAAAAAGTCATAGAGTTCTACAGCACAGAAACAGACCTGTTTGTCCAACTTGTCCATGCCGACCAGATATCCTAATTAATCTAGTTCCATTTGCCAGTAATTGGTCCATATTCCTCCAAAGCCTTCCTATTCATGCACCCATCTGGATGCCTTTTAAATGTTGTGACTGTCTCAGTCTCCACCACTTCGTCTGGTAGCTCATTCCATAAATGCATCACCCTCTGGGAAAATGTTGCCCCTTAGCTCCCTTTCATATCTTTCACCTCTCACCTTAAACCTATGACCTCTAGTTTTGGGCTCCCCTACCCTGGGAGAAGATCTTGGCTATTCACTCTATCCATGCCCCTCATTATTTTATAAATCTTTATAAGGTCACCCCTCAGCATCTGACACTCCAGGGGAAATAGCCCCAGCCTATTCAACCTCTCCCAATAGCTCAAACCCTACAACCCTGGCAACATCCTTGTAAATCCATTCTGTACCTTTCCAGTTTAACAACATTTTTCCTATAGCAGGGAGACCAGAATTGAATGCAGTGTTTCAAAAGTGGCCTCACCAATGCCCTGTATACACACAATATGACATCCCAACTCCCATACTCAATGCAATGACTTTCCAAACTTTCTCAATAAGGACTAATGTTGTTCAGTGCCCAGAAAGATTCAATTTTGTGTAAGGATGGTTCAAACATGTCTCCACACCAGGTCCTGTTTTCTCAGTTCTCAAAAGAATAGTGTTCTAGGGAAGGACAAAAGAAAAATGCTCCAACAGTCTGAAGTTTTCCTTGAAGTTCAGCAAAATTGACATTAATTAATGGGAAGACTTGTTACCAATCAATCAAAATGGCCTTGACTTTGTCCATTAGACTCCGACATGCTTTGGCTCACGACATCTTAATGGTGGACCAGAGCAGCAGCAAAGAGAAGGAAGCAAATCCTGCACTCTAGACTTTGTTACCTTGTGAGACATTCTGCTCCATGTACAACCTGCAGGTCATGAATTGACCTGTTCAATCACATGAAGACTCATTACAGAAACCTGCAACCCTGAGATGTCATATCTCCCCAAAGGATAGTGGGTATCATTGAAAGTCAATTCGATCTCATTAATTACTTTCATATTTATACTTTTTGTTAAATGCTTTTGTTGAGAGGGATGATGTAACAAGTTGATTTTCAAGCCCCTCACAAAATTGTGTATAGAATGCAATTAGAAAAAGAAAAAGTATCAGCTATCTTTCATGAGGCAACAGAATTAATCATTTATATATTCTTTTGAGCAAAGCTTTTTCAAGGCTTTAATTTTTTTTTGATGAAAGATAAGGTTGGCAGTTATATGCTGATGGATCAAGAGCTATGCATAATTATTCTATGTCTACACGTATTATTCTTTACAATGCTAAAACTCCTACATGTGAAGGGCTCTCATTTCTTTCAGTCTTACAGAAATTCCTTGCAAGAGCTTTCACTGAGCATTCTGCAATTTATGTAATAGGTACTGAGGAAAGTTCTCCTTTTCTGCATTAAGCCTGTCACTATTTGAGTTTGCTTTAGGGCAATACTCTTAGTCTAAAGTATCTCCTTGTAAAAAATGTTGTAATTTTACCAACCTCCACCACTTCCTCTGGCATGAAAAACATTGCCCCTTAGGTCCCTTTTAAATTTTTCCCCTCTCACCCTAAACCTATGCTCTCTAGTTCTGCATTCCCCACCCCAGGGAAAACTCCTCATCTATTTAGCCTATCCATACCACTCATGATTTTATAAACCTCATCCTCCAATGCTAGGGAAAACAGCCCCAGCCTATTCAGCCTCTCCCTACAGCTCAAATGCTCCAACCCTGGCAAAATCCTTGTAAATCGTTTCTGAACCCTTTCACGTTTGACAACATCTTTCTGATAGGATGGAGACCAGAATTGCACACAATATTCCAACAGTGGCCTAACTAATGTCCTGTTCAGCTGTTGAGACAAAATTGATTTGGGATGTAAAATAGTCCAAAATATCTGCTAGTAAATTTTTCAGTCTTTAATTGAAGGCCACTTTCAAATTGGCCAGATTCACCCTAACCCTAATACCATTTAGATAAAATGGAGTGACATATGGGCAGCCTGATGATGCAAGAACCCATCATTCCTATTGCATAGGCATCTGCCACACTGCCAGCCACAGCATTGCAGCACCAATATAATGGAAAAACCCAGTAACATTCAAGACACTTTAGATGCGCGGTTTCTTACAGATTGCCATTTTTAATTCAAAAATTAGGAATCTTCTTATAAGGCAAAATAAATTATAGCCAAGCCCTTTTTAAAATGGCCTTTAAACTCTGGCTGCCTTTCCAGGTCGAATCTAAGTACAAAGTTTATTTTAGGAAAAAGAGAAAATCATTCTGAAAATATTTTCCCTGTTTTGCTGTTCTATTTTTTGGTTACAAATTATTTTCCATATGAAGCACTATTTAAAACTCACAACTGTTATAATGGCATTAACATTCCCTTTGTTGTAAGCAGATGGGCAAATTAACCAAGCATTTTGAGGAGATTTGTCATTGCAGTTATGGAACTGTCAGGCAGCTTATTGGACACTGCATCTGCTGCAATGATGACCAAAGGGCTTCCATTAGCTTAGTTTAAAATCTTTATGTAAATCATAAAGAGAGTAGGAAATATCTGACATTATCACTGCATCACCAATCTTCTGATAATCAGTCTCATGAGACAACTTACTAACTAATGTCATACCTTCAAGAGGTTAAGGAACATTTTTGAAAAAATAATCACTTCTTTATAAGTATGAAGCTGCAACAGTTCTTTTGACTTACAGGAGATGGAGCCAAAACACCAATCCTGGGAGTTCATTTTTGTTTGCAGGAGGGTGGGGAGTCTATTTGAGCTCTCCTGCCACATATTGACACCAGAAGGCCACCACCAGAGAGCAACCTGGAGCTGTGATTTAATATCTTCACAGCAAAAATCAGTCATCAACTCTAGCCTTGTGGGAGTGGCAGTGCATAAACATTTATTAAATTGTTATTTTTAGATGTCATGATGCAATGAGTCAACCCAAGCAATGTGAATAAAAGCAAAGGTTATCTGCTGCCTTTCGAAGATTTAATGCATCAGACAACAGATCTTATCCAAAATGCAAATCAAATGATGGTGGGGGGGTAATGCTAGTAAGAAGGTAACATAGAACTGTGACTAACTGTAAAGTGTTTAATCAGAAAATAATCTTATGTCAAGAAATTAACAAAATGAAGGCAGCTTTATGTGCAAAAGTCTTATAGCATTTTCATTCCACAAGATAAACAACTGATCCATGAAATTCCAGAGCAAACAGATTGTGAATGAATGATAAAAGGCAATTTCACAAATGCACATCAAAAATAAATGAAATTGTTGGACGCAAAAGAGTTGATGCTATGCTCTATGATAGAAACAACATTATTGAGTTAAATTGAAATTCTTCTGACCGATTGAAAACATTTACATCCGTAAACGGGCAAAATAACTTAAGAATATTGAAAATGTTTTGTTTCTTCAATACAGATCCACGATTTCTGAAGTTCTAAGGGACTAGAAACCAAACTACCAGGTCCCCTGTCAGGTTGCTCTGTCAAAAGATCAGAGCCTGTTATGCCTAATCCTAACTTTATGCCAAGGTCTAAAGTGTCATGCCATTCTTGGTCCCAAGACCAACAATGTAAATTAAAAACAGAAAACACTGAGGAAACACTCAGCAAGCAAAGCAACATTGGCAGAGAGAACGAGATAAAGCAAACATTCAATTTGATGGTCTTTGATTAAAAAAATTTGCTGTAATTTTCTTTTGACCAACCTGTCATTGCCTCCAAAAGAAAAGCAAAAGAACTCATTCAGCAAATTACTACTTCTCAAAGTCCTGGAATAATCTTTATTCCTTTTTCATAAATTTATGTATTTACCCACAAGATCAATTCAAGTTCTGGAATTTTAATTATACTGACAATAAAAGGACTTGACAGTGTAAACAGGATTTGACTTTTGAATTGAGGACTATTGTAATGTACACAGTATTGGGTTTGTTGTAAACATTATATCGTGATTAGATATTGAGGGTGAGGAGAGATCTTACAACAGCAGAGTAAATGAAGACACTTGTAATCACTAATCCTGTATCTACTATATAGATCTTTTTTATTGCATAATAAGCATCTTAAGATATTCCATAAGAATGTCAGAAAATATCTCACCACTGTCTGAAATCTGAAAACCCAACATGCTTTTCTAGGAAGTTAACAAGTTTAGAATAATTGTTAGGATTGTTGAAACTTCAATTATAACACATCTGAAATATACTATAATCCAAAATCAATATCATTAAACTTATTAATAATAGAATGCATACTGCTCCAGACTATGCAACAGTACCTCCATTGTTATTCCGGTTTATATTTTGAGTAATTTTTATTATCAAGGCCAAAATTCCTTAGAGGTTATGCCAGTCTCCTATACTGGCATATCTTTAATCAATAAAATGGTGGAAGTTACACCACATTGCCATCATTTGAGCTCCTGGAAGTCCATCTATTACTTACACATCCATTTAAGTTAATGGTAGGAATTTCCATGATTGGAATTTGGTGGTACTAAGAGACAAGAGAAATTGAGCCTGATGTCATTGATGATAAGAGAATGGGGTATCCTCATAGGGAATGAGTCTCCAAAGGTAAGAGCAGCCCCTTACAAAAGACCTTTTTGGAGGGGGTATCATACACCTATTGCCATGTCGACCACATATTGTATTATACAAAATCTCTTGGTAAGTACTGCCAAGATTGTCCAACCAAGTGCATGCTTTTCATGGTCCTCCCGATCCCTTAAATCTCAGCAGGCACAATGTTGGCAGCTGTAGGTTCACGCATCTTAGTATTTATATGCTCTTTTATGCAGCTTCAGACCTATTGAGTTTACCAACATGCATGATGGCAATGCCAAGGAAGAAGATCCATTTTTTGTAATGGCAGTTAGGTCAACATAGCATGCTCGCTCTGTAATTGTCTTTCCCAGCACACTCCATTAAGTATGTAACAGAAAGAACAGAAACTTGACCACATCCCCTTAAGACCAAGTTCTGATGTATTTGGTGTATAACACCCCAAATACATTTCTCACCACAGAAAGAAGAGATCTTCCACTCGAGAAAATTCCATGCTCCTCACCAGGGATACTGTGGGCAGCAAGTATGCTGGGTGAAAGTACACCCATCTCTGACATGACATATCTAAGGTCCATAGAGTCACAGAGTTATAGAGATGTACAGTATGGAAACAGACCCTTCGGTCCAACCCGTCCATACTGACCAGATATCCCAACCCAATCTAGTCCCACTTGCCAGTACCTGGCCCATATCTCTCCAAACCCTTCCTATTCATATACCCATCCAGATGCCTTTTAAATGTTGCAAGTGTGCTAGCCTCCATCACTTCTTCTAGCAGCACATTCCATACATGTACTACGTGAAAAAGTTGTCCCTTAGGTCTCTTTTATATCTTTCTCCTCTCAACCTAAACCTATGCCCTCTAGTTCTGAACTCACCCACCCCAGGGAAAAGACTTTGTCTATTTATCCTATCCACGCCCCTCTTGATTTTATAAACCTCCATAAGGTCACCTCTCAGTCTCTGATACTCCAGGGAAAACAGCCCCAGCCTATTCTACCTCTCCGTAGAGCTCAAATCCTCCAACCCTGGCAACATTCTTGTAAATCTTTTCTGAACCCTTTCACGTTTCACAACATCTTTCCGATAGGAAGGAGACCAGAATTGCACGCAATATTCCAAAAGTGGCCTAACCAATATTCTGTAAAGCCGCAGCATGACCTCCTAACTCCCGTATTCAATATTCTGACCAATAAAGGAAAGCATACTAAACGCCTTCTTCACTATCCTATCTACCTCTGTCTCAACTTTCAAGGAGCTATGAGCCTGCACCCCAAGGTCTCTTTGTTCAGCAACGCGCCCTAGGACCTTACCATCAGATGTATAAGTCCTGCTAATATTTGCTTTCCCAAAATGCAGCACCTAACATTTATCTAAATTAAACTCCATCTGCCATTTCTCAGCCCATTGGCCCATCTGATCAAAATCCCATTGTTACCTGAGGTAACCTTCTTCACTGTCCCCTACACCTCCAATTTTGGTGGCATCAGCAAACTTAATAACTATACCTTTTATGCTCACATCCAAATAATTTATCCAAATAATGAAAAGTAGTGGACCCAACACTGATCCTTGTGGCATTCCACTGGTCACAGGCACCCAGTCTGAAAAACAACCCTCCACCACCATCCTCTGTCTTCTACCTTTGAGCCAGTTCTGTATCAAATGGCTAGTTCTCCCTGTATTCCATGAGATCTAACCTTGCTAGCCAGTCTCCCATGGGGAATCTTGTCAAATGCCTTACTGAAGTCCATATAGATCACATCCACCACTCTGCCCTCATCAATCCTCCTTGTTACTTCTTCCAAAAATTCAATCAAGTTTGTGAGACATGATTTTCCACGCACAAAGCCATGTTGACTATCCCTAATCAGTCCTTGTCTTTCCAAATACATGTACATCCTGTCCCTCAGGATTCCCTCCAACAACTTGCCTACCACCGATGTCAGGCTCACTGGTCTATAATTCCCTTGATTGTCCTTACCACCTTTCGTAAACAGTGGCACCATGTTATCCAACCCCCAGTCTTCCGGCACCTTACCTGTGACTATCGATAATACAAATATCTCAGCAAGAGGCCCAACAATCGCTTTCCTAGCTTCCCACAGAGTTCTCGGATACACCTGATCAGGTCCTGGGGATTTATCCACTTTCAAGACATCCAGCACTTCCTCCTCTGTAATATGGACATTTTTCAAGATGTCATCATCTATTTCCGTACATTCTATATCTTCCATATCCTTTTCCACAGTAAATACTGATGCAAAATACTCGTTTATTATTTCCCCCATCTCCGGCAGCTCTACACAAAGGCCACCTTGCTGATCTTTGAGGTGCCCTATTCTCTCCCTAGTTATCCTTCTGTCCTTAATGTATTTGCAAAAACCCTTTGGATTCTCCTTAATTCTATTTGCCAAAGCTATCTCATGTCCCCTTTTTGCCCTCCTGATTTCTCTCTTAAGTATAATCCAACTGCTTTTATACACTTCTAAGGATTCTCTCGAAGTATCCTGTCTATATCTGGCATATGCTTCCTTCTTTTTCTTAACCAAACCCTCAATTTCTTTAGTCATCCAGCATTCCTTACACCTACCAGCCTTTCTTTTCACCCTAACAGGAATATTGTTGGACTCTTGTTATCTCATTTCTGAAAGCTTCCCATTTTCCAGCCGTCCCTTTACCTGCGAACATCTGCCCTCAATCAGCTTTTGAAAGGTCTTGCCTAATACCATCAAAATTGGCCTTTCTCCAATTTAGAACTTCAACATTTAGATCTGGTCTATCTTTTTCCATCACAATTTTAAAACTAATAGAATTTTGGTCGCTGCCCCCAAAGTGCTCCCCCACTGATGCCTCAGTTACCTGCTCTGACTTATTTCCCCAAGAGTAGGTCAAGTTTTGCACTTTCTCTCGTAGGTACATCCACATACTGAATCAGAACATTTTATTGTACACACTTAACAAATTCCTTTCCATCTAAACCCTTAACACATTGGCAGTCCCAGTCTATGCTTGGAAAGTTAAAATCCCCTACCATAACCACCCTATTATGCTTACAGATAACTGAGATCTCCTTACAAATTTGTTTCTCAATTTCCCTCTGACTATTAGGAGTCTATAGTACAATCCCAAATAAGGTGATCATCCCTTTCTTATTTCTCAGTTCCACCCAAATAACTTCCCTGGATGTATTTCCAGGAATATCCTCCCTCAGTACAGCTGTAATGCTATCCCTAATCAAAAATGCCACTCCCCCTCCTCTCTTGCCTTTCTGTCCTCCTGTAGCATTTGCATCCTGGAACATTCAGCTACCAGTCCTGTCCTTCCCTGAGCCATGTTTCTGTAATTGCTATAATATCCCAGTCCCATGTTTCTACCCATGCCCTGAGTTCATCTGCCTTCTCTAGGCATCTTGCATTGAAATAAATGTAGTTTAATAATCAGTCCTACCTTGTCCCCGCCTGCCCTGACTGTTTGACTTGCCTTTGTTCTCAACTGTCCCAGTCTCAGACTGATTGCTTTCCTCATTATCTCCCTGGGTCCCACACTCCCACCTTACTAGTTTAAATCCGACCGAGCACCTCTAGCAAATCTGCCAGTATATTAGTCCCCTTCCAATCTAAGTGCAATCTGTCCTCCTTGTACAAGTCACTTTTACCCCAAAACAGCTTCCAATGATACAAAAATGTGAATCCTTCTCCCATACACCAGCTCCTCAGCCATGCATTCATCTGCTCTGTCCTCCTATTCCTGCCCTCGCTAGGTTGTAGCACCAGGAGTAATCCAGATATTACTACTCTCGAGGGCCTCCTTTTTAAATGCCTGCCTAACTCTCTATAACCTCCCTTCAGAATCTCAACCTTTTCCCTTCCTATGTCATTGGTTCCAATTTTTCAATGACTTCCTATTGGCCCCTTTCCCCCTTGAGAACATTCTGCACCCTCTCTGAAACATCTTTGATCCTGGCACCAGAGATGCAACACAGCATTCTGATGTTTCACTGCTGGCCACAGAAACATCTGTCTGTGCCTCAGACTAGAGAGTCCCCTAACACAATCGATCTCTTGGAACCCGATGTACCTCTCATTGCATTAGAGCCAGTCTCAATATCAGAAACTTGGCTGTTCATGCTATATTCCCCTGTGAATCGATCACCCCCTACATTTTCCAAAACAGCATGCTTGTTTGAAATGGGGATAGCCACAGAAGACTCCTGCACTAAATGCCTATCTCTCTGCCTATCTCTGGAGTTAACCCATCTATGTGACTGTATCTGCAACTTTTGCCCCTTCCTATAACGACCATCCATCACACCCCCTTGCTCTTGTAAGTTCCTCATTGCCTCTAACTGTCTCTCAATCCATTCTATTTGATGGTATTCGCAACAAACAGCATTTATTGCAGATATAATCCTCAGTAACCCATAAACTGTCCCTGAACTCCCACATCCAACAAGAAGAGCATATCACGCTACCAAAGGCCATTTTTGCTTCTTTCAGTCTCCAGACCCAGAAAATAGTACTATCTTATTCCTCTGTAAAACACTGCTCCAGGTTAAATGAATACTTATGACTTCTATTTTAAGTTTAATCAGGAGACATATCTCAATAAAACGTGTAATCAAGAACAAACCCACTCCACTCATTACTGCAGACTTACTGTAAGGCCACGCTTAAAATATCCACTTATCTGTTTCTGTGCTGTGACCTCTACCAAACAGGTTCCTCCAAGATCAGTTGTGAATTTCATTGTTTGTTAATTTTCCCAGACTCTCTTCAATATCCAGAAATACATAAATTAAAACAGCAAAGGCAGTAACTGTGCAGATTCACTGCTGTGTCAGTTAGCAGTGTGGGTTTCTTTCTCTCTCTCTCTCCTGCACTGACCTCACCATGTGCTTCCTTTGTCTGTTCCTCTCCCTTTTAAAAGTGCTGTTGTTTTACTTATTTTTTTCTCTGAAGTTCCAAAACAATGCAACAGTATACAAAACATTACTTGCTGCTCCTGGAATTCGAGGAAATCACCTCCAACACCTGAAATACCTCAAAAAAGGAGCAGCTATTACATCCAGAAATTTTTCCTGTCTTCCATCTTGAATTACCCACCTCGAGGGACAGGGATAGTTTGGAACCCCAAGGAATTTTGCCTGCCTTTTCCCCAGGGATAATCAATCCTTTAAAATGGCATTCATGCTGGGCTTGGTGCGGAACCCATGTGCAATCTTTATACCACAATGCCCTTTCACAGGATACATCGGAGTATTTAGGGGCTTTTCTTCACCCGTCTTCATTAAGAAGGAAATTGAAGCTCTGTCTCATGATCCCAGCCACTTGATACACTACCTACAACAGTATTAGTTCAAGACATTTTGAAATTGGTGGCTTTCTCAGGCTGCTAGACTGTATAGATTATACATTATTTCATCAAAGATTTGAAGTCTGTAGAAAATTATGTGTGCTTTTCATGAGGTATGCATGATACTTCATTTATAAAAAATGTGGCTCAGTTCTTTGAAGAAGAGGGATGAGATAGAGACTGTGTGACAAATTTCAAGTAATTAGGATTTTAAGTGAAGAATTGCTCTCCACTCTTCACAGAATGGACATTGAGAGAAGCCAGGTTGCAAGAAAGGAACATTTCTTTTGATCAAGGATCAGGTAAGACAAAAATTGCTTTAATGGCAGTGCAGTATATTTAAAATTTTAATGGATGTAACTTTGACAGATTTTTTATTTTTACTTCTGTCCATATAGGAAAAGATACTATTGCAGGCTACTTTCTCATTGTATTTATATATTGCTTCATTGCTTCATATGACTCATCTTTACACCAAAATCTCCCAGTTCCAGTTGTTAAACTTACATCTGGCAAGGGCTCACCAAGGTCCTTGTTTAATGGAAGCTCGTGTGTTCCAATAACAATATCTCTTGCTGAAAGACAAAATTTGATACTATGAAGTGTGAGATGTGTACTAAGGAGTAGCAAGGTTCACCTGCAAGATATTGAATTTATTGTGTTCCAGAAAATCATGAAATCTTTAGTAAAAAAGTGAGTACTGCTTTGTGGACTAGTTCCAGTATTTCATATAAGTATTGTGTCTCATTCCCCACTCAATTCATCTGTTCTTGAATCAGCTAATTTGTCTGTATTAAGTGATCTAATCATGAAATGTTTTGTAAGGTCAATTTATATTGGTGGACATGTAAAATGGATGACAGCAATTCATTGGCTTATTTTACAGCACTAAATCTTATGTATTTTTGCTAAATGCCAATAGCAATTAATTTTGTTGAGTTTGTTTGGTATGTGGCCTACTGCGTTTTCTCACCTTGTCTTAACAAGCTCACCTCAGTAACCACCTACTCCTTCTGGACAGCATCCCTCTCATCTGAAGCAAGCCCATCTAACCATGTACCATGCAACAACTTACCACTACCTGAAGATCCCATGATAGACTGGCATTCTTGGTGCCAGATGCTATCTTTGTGCCCCTGGAAAAGCACTGTCAGTCTTGAACTGGTCTGTATGGTTCTTGACATTCATAGCAGATGTAGCAGACAAGGGAAATTTGGCACCCTGTTTTGTGGCAGAGATCTGAAGGTTTCTCCATTCCAGGACCATCAGAGGAGGACATGAAACCAGACCATGCCAGCCTCATCCAAGGTTGCCATCCAGATCATTGCAGTCTCACCCATCTGGAGGTATGCACGGCAATATAGGAAGGAGGGCAATGACATTCTCCACTCTGCTAAAATTAAGTGTGACCATCTTCTCTCCAATTTCTCACACTTGCTCTATCTCTTCCTACTGTAACATTTTATCTCACTGAACCTCACCCATCCAATGCCTTACACCACTACATGCCCTTAGTGGTGCCCACTGGTCACCTCCCCATCTGTACCATCAGGAGCAGTTGTGCTACCCACCATCCTCTCCCTTAATACCTGCTTCTCTGTCATTCTGGGAGGAAAAGAGTAGGACAGAAAGAGGCAAGATGGTGGTGTGCTGTCCAATGTTCACCTTCTCACCATTTATCTTGTCTCTGACTGCCCAAAGCAGCTAGTTGGCTATGCTCAAGCCCCTGGACCGATGGCAGAAGTTGCCTTTGACTGCACCAGGACCCCTGACTAAAGACTATCTCCATTGACTTGACTGATGACTGCTGACAAACATGACAAATTTCCTGGTTTGGTGTCGGTGCTAAACGGCAAGGGCCTGCAGCAGCACTGTGAACTTAGTATCTCTGGCTGAAGGGTTAACGCATAAGAAGACAAGGGAAGACAATGAAAGGTTGGGAAGCTATGAGTATCCAGGTAGGCCTGGAGTGAGGTGAACACTATAACAGCACGCAAACATGCATTGTGGCCACTCACTGCACAGTGCCAACGATAGTTGCCAGTGAAGCCTCAAGTGCAAAAGGAAAATCTTAAAATGGATCAAAGTGTGGCATGAAGGCTAGCTCATATTGATGCCAATATTCATGGATGTGGATTGGTATAGGGGTGCCCATGTATAATACCTTGAGATGTTACCCAACATGGACATACTTTCACACAAGCAGTGAACTGAAGTCATTAGGTACCCATTCCGACTTCAATGCTCATATCTAGCTTGTTTAGTGCATTTGGTAAGATAGGAAGTTGAATATTAATGAAGCTAGTTGTGACAATAAGATATTTAACAAGGTGTAATCCCCCTGAACTGGTAACTTGAAGAATCACTACAGCACTCGGCAGATCCATAAAAGATGTGAGCAGTTGCTGTCAATGTTGAGGTAGACCTCATCAGATTTCTCATGTGATTCCACACAAATATCACTGCAGACTATGTCATTCAGGCTGTTATAGGACTCCACCCACTCTGTGCCATTTTACAATACATTTAGGATGAATCTTAGTCTATTTGTACCAATTGGGTCAGCAGGAGATGGAGTGGATGTGGTGTGTATTATTCAATAAACAGTATGCTATGATGGGCATCAGTTGTTAAAACTAAGCTTTGCTAAACTCAATTATATAAGAACGTAGGAGCTGGGAGCAGAAGTAGGCATGTCAGCCTCTCGAGCCAGCTCTGCCATTCAATACAACTCAGCCTCATCTCCACTTTTCTGCCCACTGTCCAAAACCTTCAACCTATTACTAATTCATATCAGTCTATTTCCTCCTTAAAGTTACTCAATGTCCCAGCATCCACCACACTCTAGGGTAGTGAATTCTACTGATTTATGACCCTTTAAGAGAAGTAATTTGTCCTTATCTTTGTTTTAAATTTGCTACCCCTTAACCTAAATTTTGTTCTAGATTGACCCACAAGAGGAAACATTCTTTCTATGTCTACTTTGTCAATCTCCCATGTGATGATGCTGCTCCTTTAACAAGGTTATGTTGTCCTTGTTTTTTTTTTCAGAGAGGTCGTAAAGACAGAGGCTCCATTTTGTTTGCGTTTATCTACATGAAGAAACTTTTAAGTTTCAAAATGAACACTTGTCACAACAATGAAAGGGGAGCGGCCAATTCTCAGAGCTCAGCTTTTCTCTGATTTAGTTTGGTTTGGGTTTCAGCAGGCTGGCTGTTCAGAGCAAGCAGTCAGTTTTGAGGTTGCTGGTCAAAGGAACAGCTACATGGAAGAAAGTGTTCCATGCTGAATCTCTCTCTGACATCTCTCCTGTAAGACCTTGTGTTTGATTTTACATTTTTTGCCAAGAGGTGTTTATGTTGCAGGAATTTGGAGCAGCATCATTAAGTTGGGATTATCTGTAGGGTTTTTGGATAGGTTAAATAATTCCATATTCTGTTCTCTTTTGTTTGTATTTCATTCAGTTATCTTGCAAATAAATTCTCTTTTGTTTTAAACTAAGTGGTTGCACCAGCTGCATCAATCCTGGAATATTCACTTTCCATCTGCCTAAAACAACTACCAAAGTGAGGGTTCAGGCTACTTCCTTGAAATGTTTTGAGGGGGTCTGGCCTGGTCCATAACACCTTATATACTTCAGGTAGATTTCCTCTTATTCTTCTAAACTCAGGAGAGTATACGCTGAAACTGCTCAATCTTTCTTCATAAGACAAACCCCTTATCTCTGGAATCAATTTAGTGAACCCCTCTTAACTGCCTCCAATGCAATTATATCACTACTCAAGTAAGGGGACCAAAACTGTATGGAATACTCCAGATGCTGTCTCTCAAAACTTTGTATAGTTGCAGCAACACGTAACCACTTTACATTAATAATAAATTTGCAATAAAACAGGGGAATGAAGTCATTTGTTAAGTTCACTGGGTACCTCTGTTTACTTAATCAAGACTACTCAAGCCACTTGTAGGAAAAGGTGATGAGGAGGGAACAAGATCAATTGGGAATACTTTGGTTTCTCAGAGATAAAGGTTTCGCCATGACTGGTGACGCCTAAATATCCACACAACCCAACAGAAAACAGATACAACATGGCAGAAGGGAATTTTAAAGGAAGAAATATTTGGTGCTTGAGAGCATATAGCTAATAGGGTGAAATTAGTCTCATACTATTAGCAGTGCAGGGCATCTCAGTAAATTGATAATTGCATATCAATAATTTGCTGCTATGTGATTGCTCCATATTGAAGCTTGAAAGCGATAAAAGGTTTCAAAACATTCATCCGATATACTCAATATTATTATTTATTGTGACATTGTTCAATAGTTATAATAATCTCCCTTTATCACATTTGTTGATGCTGTTAGAATCCATCTCTTCCACAACTTTTTCTTATTTTGGAAGATTGCACTGAAGTGCTTATCTATTTCTTTGCAAGCTGCTCTCTGACCTGTGAGATTGGGTAGGTTCCGACCTGTCATAAATTTATCAGCACTATCTCAGCATTTGAAGCTGCTATCAGATGCATTTCTGGTTCAGTGAGCATTGAATTTCCTATCTGCTTCATTTACCAAATGACATCACCTGCAGTATTAGGACTGCGATCATTTTTTTGTTGTCAAGTGCTTCATTTTCAGCTGATGAACTGTTATGTACATTTTTTACTTCATTTTCTTCATTTAACAGCATAAGTCACCACAGATTTAACAAATCTAAGATGGACGTCACAGGCACTTGCTTGGTCCCTGATTAATTGCCCTCCGTAATGCTTGTTTTCTGAATAATTCCACTCTTTCTTTAATTGTTAGAGAAGGATGTCAAAACATTTCCACATTTACTCTGTTTTTGCTCATTTTGGTTTTCACTTCTCTTCAGCCTATGAAAGAAAAGAAAGGATTTGGAATTTAATGGCACTTCATCTTAGGGCATCTAAAGATATTTTTAGCAAAAACTTTTATGGTATATGTGATGATGCTGCCACTTTAAACATGTTATTTTTTCCTGGGTTTTTGTTAGAAGAGGGGTGGTAAAGGCAGAGGTGCCTAAGTGCTGGTGGAAAACTGTCCAAGACACCAATTTAGGAGGCCTTTAGGTTTTTTTAAAAGCAGTTATAACAGTGGAAGGTGGGTGGCCAGTTCTCTCAGACCAGACTTTCTAGGTTTTTTTTTTAAAATGTTGCAGTCAGAAGCTGTTTGGTTCCCAGAAAGGTTGGAACTTCAGTAAAGGATTCCTAGCTGCTACTTTCTCTGAAATCTCTCTTAATGTTGTTTCCTCCTGGATTGAAGAAGTGCATATAAGAATTTATGTCTAAAGTTACCTTTTTGCCAAGGGGTGTGCTTATGGGATGTTACTATATTGGAACAGTTAATTAAGAATTATTTGGTTAAGTTACTCTAAATTCCTCTTTCTTTTGTTTGTATTTTAACTGCAGTGTTTAAATAAATTGTGATTTGCTTCATGTCGAGTAGTTTGACCAGTCACATCACATCTGGAAAATGCATTTAACATCTATCCTTAAAATAAAAAAAAGTGGGGTCCAGGCTACCTTTTTAAAATATTTTCTGGGGGTCTGGTCTGGTCCATAACAAATTAGAGGCTCTTGTCAGGGTAAAATTCTATAATTCCAATTTGGATTTGGAATTGTTGGACTCAAAGGCAGCGAGTGGTAGGTGTTAGTATCTTTTGTTTTGGGTGTTGAATTTGGTTGGTTTAAACAGGGTGTGCCTTGTTTAGTAATGGCTGTATCAGTCACAAAGAGTTTCCTGGGGGTGGAAGAAGTGACTTTGGGAGTTATACAAAAAGTGAGCAAGGCAAAGCTGTTGGAATTGGCAGACAAGCTTGAGTTGGGGTTTCCTTTGTTTGTGAGTAAAGGGTAGGTAATTACAGCAACAGCTCGACATTTGAATTTGCTGGAAATGCCATCAGAATCTTTGGAAATAGTTAAAATTCAATTGCAGATGAAGAAGCTTGAACATGAAAAAGAACTGTACAGCTTGAATTACGATTAAACGCAGAGGAAAGAGAAAAGGAATGGATAGTCATTGCAGAAGAAAGGGAGAAAGAGAAGAAAAATAGAAAGAAGGAGAATTTGAATTTCAGAAAATGGCAATTAGATAGGAAAGTCCACTTAAAAAGGGCGGAGTTGAAAATAGAAGGTAGACTTAGTGAGCAAGATAGTAATGGCGAGCAATCCCGTCATCGTCAAAGACCTGCGGGGAGGGGACGTCTGTTGAAGTATGTCCAAGCATTGACTAAATTTGATAAGAATGATGTAGAATCCCTATTCATTTCATTTGAGAAAGTGGCTAAACAAAAGAAGTTGCCAGTGACTAGATGTGTTTTGTTGATCTAGACAAAGCTTGTAGGTAGAGCTAGTGAGGTATTTGCATCACTATCAGAGGAGGTATCTGAGGAGTATGAGGAGGTGAAGAAAGCCATCTGAAATACAAAAGAGCTAGCATCAGAAGCCCAAAGGCAATGTTTCAGGAACCTAAAAAGGGACTCTGGTCAAACGTACATTGAGTTTGAAAAGATCAAACAAAGTAATTTTGATCGGTGGATAAGGGCATTAAGAATAGATCTTAGAGAGACGATTATTTTTGAGGAGTTCAAACATTCATTGCCTGAAGAATGTGGAAGAGCAGAGAGTTAAAACTGCAAGATTAGCAGTTGAAATGGCTGATGATTGTGAGTTAGTTCATAAATCAAAGTTTAGCTTTTGACATCAATTTAAATCTGTGTAGGATAGAAATTGGAGAAAAGAGAAATCCCCAAGTGGTAAGGGAAAAGTAGATCTCATTGAAGATAGTTTACCACAGGGTAAAAAAGAAACCCATGAAGGGGAAAGAGAAGTAAAAAATCTCAGGTGTTTTCACTACAATAAAGTAGGCCACATGAAGTCAGTATTGGTAGTTTAGGAAAAGCTTTGGGAAGTCAGATGTAGGAAAACAGGATAAGCCAGTGAATTTTGTTGAAGTGGCAAAGGAAAGCACGGTGGAGGCTAAAAAGCTGCATCAGAATGTACAACCTGGTTGGAGATTACTTGACAAAGAAGTGTCAGATCTTCTTAAATCGAGTCATAGAGATGTACAGCATGGAAACAGACCCTTTGGTCCAACCCATCCATGCCGACCAGATATCCCAACCCAATCTAGTCCCACCTGCCAGCACCCAGCCCATGTCCCTCCAAACCTTTCCTATTCATATACCCATCCCAATGCCTCTTAAATGTTGCAATTGTACCAGCCTCCACCACTTCCTCTGGTAGCTCATTCCGTACCCATACCACCCTCTGTGTGAAACGTTGCCCCTTAGGTCTCTTTTATATCTTTCTCCTCTCACCCTAAATCTATGCCCTCTAGTTCTGGACTCCCCATTTACTTGTGAGGGTAAATTTTACTCACATATACCGGGGGAGCAGGTAAAGAAATTACAATTTTAAGAGATACAGGAGTATGTCAATCTTTGATATTGAGAGATGAGGTGATACATCATTCAGTAGGACTAGTGCCAGAAAGTGTTAGTATATGGAATTCATAGTGAGACGAGAAGTGCTCCATTATATAAAGTGAGGTTGGAGTGTCCGGTGAAAAGTAGAGGAGTACTGGAAGAATTCTCGGCTTCAGGAATACAATTTGTCCTTGGTAATGTTAAAGCTGGATCACAGGTAGGAGTGCTGCCTACTTGGTTGAAAAGCCATTGGAAAGTCAGGCAACTGAGGTATTACAGGAAGTATATTCGGGGGTTTTTCCTGACTGTGAGATAACAAAGTCACAGGTTGAACCAGGAGGAGAAATCAAAGAATAAAGATAAGGAAGTTGAAGTACAATTATCAGAGACTATTTAATTGAATGGTTGAGAGAAAAAAAACAAGAACTGGTGGAAGAAAAAGTGGATATGTTTAGATTAGAAAAATTAACTGAATTACAACAGAAAGATGAAAAACAGGAAGCAGACAACAAATCAAAAATTCATAATTTTACTAATCGAGATAATGTTACTTCCAGTGATAAGTAAACTTTTAAAAACAAGGTTTAGTGGACCTTATCAAATTGAAAGAAATTGAGGGAGGTGAATTATTTGATAAGAATTCCAGATAGAAATAAATCTCAGAGTATTATGAGAATTGGCTCAAAAGAGAAGAAGAAAAGGAGAATGTATTAATGGTTACATCACAGAGTGAAGAACCAAGTTCTGAGGATTCTGAATTGGACGTTCTTCAAATTAAATTGGACAATGAGGAAGTTGTCAAAAACTGGGATAAATTATTGAGTTACCTTCCAGAGGAAAATTGAAATGACCTGAAAGAATTATTACTATCGCTTGGGGAGACGTGGGAATAAGCTGGGAAATACTGATTCAATTATGCATGATATAGGTATAGGAAATGCTGTTCCAATTAAGCAACATCCTCATAGATTTAACCCTGTAAAGTTGGCACAGGTTCAAACAGAGATCGAATGCATGCACAAAGACAACATAATCAAAGTGAGTCACAGTGATTGAAACTCACCTATAGTAATGGCGCCAAAATCAGATGGTACCCAATAATTGTGTGTGGACTAATGCAAATCAATGCAGTTACAAAGCCTGATTTATACCATATTCCACAATTGGAAGGTGGAATTGAGAACATGGGACAAGCAACTTATATTTCTAAGTTGGACTTACTCAGAGGGTACTGGCTGGTACCTTCATCTGAAAAAGCGAAGACATTTTTGGCTTTCTTGACACCGAATGGACTATACCAATTTAAAATCATGCCATTTGATATGAAAGATGCGCCAGCCACATTTCAAAGACTAACCAATAAAGTCATTTCTGGATTGCCTAATTGTGTGGTGTACATCGACAATGTGGCTCAAGTCATATACTTGGGCCATGTTATTAGACAAGGACAGATGGCCCCCAAGGAATGTGAAAACAAAGATTTTCAATGAAGACAAAGGGTTTTATCCAAAGTTCGTACTAAATTTTAGCAGTATCATTGCTCTACTAACTGACTTATTGAATAAGTGCAGAAAATTTCAGTGGATGGAAAAATGTCTGAAGGCATTTGACAGTCTGAAAGCTGTGTTAACCACTCCCCCAGTATTAGCCACAACTAATTACGCAAAGCCTTCAAGGTGGCTATTGATGCAAGTGATGTAGCTGTCGGTGCTGTACTCTCGCAAGAAGATGACAAAAATATATAAAGACCTATCGCATATTTTTTTTAAAAATGGAATACTCATCTTCAGAAATATTCCATGTTTGAGAAGCAAGTTGACCTTGGTGTTGGCGTTACAAAATTTCAACATGTATATTGCCAGTAATGTGTTTGAGACAATTGTATACACTGATCATAATCCATTAACGTTTTTGGAGAAATTTAAGGGCAAACGTTCCTGCCTGTTTAGGTGGAACTTATTATTGCAGCCATTCAATTTGAAAATTATACACATGGCAGGACGCAAAAACATAATTGCCAACACATCGTTGCGACTTTGATTGAAGAAGGATGGAGGCTTTCGGTGCCAAGGATAAACTCAAATTGACTGTAGAAGTGAATACCTGCATGGTTAGAGTAAATGTAATGTATATATATTGTGGTGCGCGAATAGAGTAAGAGTTTTAAAATGAAGTCATCTTTTATGTTGATGGTTTTTTTTAAAGAGGGGAGGTGAGACAATGCTGTGACTTTAAAAAGGTTATTTTGTCCTGGGTTTTTTTGAAGATAGGTTTTAAAGGCAGAGATGCCAAAGTGGCAACTGGCGATGGCCCAAGATACCAATTTAGGAGGCCTTTAGGTTACTGTAAAAAAACTGTCATAACAATGGAAGGGGAATGGCCAGTTCATTCAGATCAGGCTTTCTAATGTTTTTAGCTGTAGCAGTCTGAAGCTGCTTGAGTCCCAGAAGGGTTGGAGCTTCAGTAGAGGATTCCTAGTTGTTACTTTCTCTGAAATCTCTCGGAATGTTGATTCCTCCTGGACCAGAGAACTGCATACCTCCCACGCATCATCCCTTATCTTTCCCCTTTATGCCAACTCGTCTATTATCTACCATGGACATTAATCAGATGGTATCATGATTTTGTCACTACTGAAAAAAACTCATTGATGGAAAAACAAGCATCTAATACTTTAAAATTGCCTCCAGTACTCCTTTGAGAAAACAACTATTTCGTTGAAGCGTTCAATAAGTTGTGTAAACAACTATTTCACTTAAGTACTTAATACCTTATACAAACAAATATTTCTATTGAATGAGCAGTAAGACCTGTCTACCAAAGACACTCCATTTTGAAAATGGTTGTTTCGGAAGTAGTCATGCAAAATATTCTTTAATGGTCTGAATTTACCTTTTTGCTAAGGGGTGTATTTATGGAATGTTACTATATTAGCACAACTAATTAGTAATAGGTACTGTACCTATTATTCGGTTAAGGTTTCCAATAGTTTAGTTATTCTAAATTCCTCTTTCTTTTGTTCCTACTTTAACTATAGTATTTAAATAAATTGTGATTTGCTTAACGTCAAGTAGTTTGATGAGTCACATCACATCTGGAACATGCATTTCACATCTACTTTAAAACCATCCAGCACCACCCTCTGTCTTCTACCTTTGAGCCAGTTCTATATCCAAATGGCTAATTCCCCCTGTATTCTATGAGATCTAACCTTGCTAATCAGTCTCCCATGGGGAATCTCATCGAATGCCTTACTGAAGTCCATATCGATCACATCTACCGCTCTACACTCATCAATTCTCTTTGCTACTTCTTCAAAAAACTCAATCAAGTTTGTGAGACATGATTTCCCACGCACAAAGCCATGTAGACTATCCCTAATCAATCCTTGCCTTTCCAAATACATGTACATCCTGTCCCTCAAGACTCCCTCCAACAACTTGCCCACCACCGAGGTCAGGCTCACTGGTCCATAGTTCCCTGGCTTGTCCTTACCACCTTCTTAAACAGTGGCACCACGTTAGCCAACCTCCAGTCTTCTGCCACCTCACCTGTGACTATCTATGATACAAATATCTCAGCAAGAGGCCCAACAATCACTTCTCTAGCTTCCCACAGAGTTCTTGGGTACACCGGATCAGGTTCTCGGGATTTATTCACCTTTACCCATTTCAAAATCAGAAAATACCCTTCCTTTCTCACCCGTTCACTTTCTATGCTCCATTCATGCCAACATATTCTGGTCTCCACATTACAGGAAAGATATGAAGACTTTGAAGAAGGTGCAGAATAGATTTACCAGGATGCTGCCTGGATTACATGGTATGAGCTGTAAGGAGAGGTGGGATAAACTCGGGTTGTTTTCTCTGGAGCAGTGGAGGCTGAGAGGAGAGTTGATAAAAGTTTATAAAATTATAAGACAGTCAGAATCTTTTTCCCAGAGTTGAAATGTCTAATACTAGGGGGCATGCATTTTTGGTAAAAGTGGCGAAGTTGAAACGTGATATGAGGGGCAAGTGTTTTACACAGAGAGCAGTAGGTGGCTAGAATGTGCTGCCAGGGGTAGTGGGGGAGGCTTTTAAGGGGCTTTTAGATAGGCACATAAATAACAAGGAATGGAGGGATATGGACCATGGCAGGCAGAAAGGATTAATTTATTTTGGCATCATGTTCAGCACAACATCATGGGCTGAAGGGCCAGTTCCTGTGCTGTAATGTTCTATTTTCTATATGCCCCTGCACCCATTTCAATCACCCCTCATACTCTCTGTACCATGCAATGTCTATCTCGCATGACTCCTCATATCCCAAATGCCCCCAATTATCCCTGTGATCTTTTACAGTCCCTATTTAAACTCAATGCCTATTGGTATCTCCCACTCATCATCCCTTATCTTTCCCCTTTATGCCAACTCGTCTATTATCTACCATGGACATTAATCAGATGGTATCATGACAAGTCTATTGATTTTGTCACTACTGAAAACACTCATTGATACAAAACAAGCATCTAATACTTTAAAATTGCCTCAAGGACTCTTTTGAGAAAACAAATATTTAGCTTAAGTGTTCAATAACTTGTGTAAACAACTATTTCACTTAAGTACTTAATACCTTATACAAACAAATATTTCTACTGAATAAGCAGTAAGACCTGTCTATCAAAGACACTCCATTTTGAAAATGATTGTTTCGGAAGTCAGTCATGCAAAATATCCTTTAATGGTTTTATATGGATAAGCAGTCTGAAATAACTAATACTGTTTCTTATTATTTAACTCCACATTTGTTTGGACAGTTTCTTGAAAATTTTGCCAAACCACATGAGTTGTGCACTTTGTATCATGAGCATTTTCATAAACTAGAAGGTGAATCATCTCTGCAAATGACATCCCAGGGCTAGATTCAAAGGGGTACCTTACCTTTCCAAAAGGACAGAATATAAAATGTTTGTCTGTTCCTCACTCCCCAAATCTTACTCACTTTATCTCACACTCACATCAAAGTTCTCTCTAGTTCTATGTATTTGGGTGGATTTCCAAGTTCTGCACATGGTATATTTAAATCGGAGTGGAGGTCATACGTGGAGTATGATGGATTGTGTACGAGGTATCTTAGCTGCAAGCACTCATCAGATAGGAACATTGTCCCACTTAGTTGCCATGTTACACCATGCCAATACATCCCTACAGCCTCTCATATCCTTATACCAACTTAGGGTCTACTTCAACCCACATCCCTATCTCCTTTCATCTACCATGCCAACTCATTGACTATCTTGCTCCAACATGAGCAAAGAAGCTCAACATTGTTGTGGATATGTTTGCCAAGCTGAGAAATTGGTTTGCAGATGTTTTGTCCCCTTTCTAGGTGACATCCTCAGTGATGTGGAGCCTCCTGTGAAACATTGCAGTACTGTGTCAGTTGGGGTTTATTTGATTGCATTCCTGCTGCTTCCGGTTGCCGGTTTTGGTTGTTCATTGCAGTGGTTGGTATATTGGGTCTATTGATGGAGTCTGTAGATGAGTGCCATGCTTCTAGAAATTCTCTGGCTATCCTCTGTTTGGCTTGTTCTATTATTGTTGTGCCATTCCAGTCAAATTTGTGGTCCTTATCATCAACACTGTCCTGGACAAAACAGTCTCTTTGATTGGCACCCAATCTGACAACCTCAACATTGACTCCCTCCAACACTGATGCATAGTTGCAGCTGTGATTACCATCTAAAGTATGCACTGCATCAGCACACCAAGTCTCCTTCGGCAGAAAACCATGACTTCTACACACATAGAGGGAAAAGGGTAGCAGGTACATAGAAACATCACCACCTACAAGGTCCCATCCAAGCCACTCACCATCCTGACTTGAACTCCCTCGAAACGTCGACTCTCCTGTTCCTTTGATGCTGCCTGACCTGCTGCGCTTTTCCAGCAACACATTTTTAAGCTCCCTCCCTACCAGCTCTGTGTGTGTTCCTACACCTCATGAATTTCATTGGTTCAAGAAGGTAGCTCATCACCATCTTTCTGGGGTAAGTGAGGATGGACAATAAATGTTAGCCTAGCCAAGTACAAATAAAAAAAATCACAAATACCTATACACATGTGAGAAAGATATTGTTCTGCAAGTTAAATTATAGACTGTAATCGTTGAGAACACTATTCATAAATGCACAGTTTTACACCTCTGGACACTTCTCAGCTGATCCTGAACCCCACCACAAAGTGTACCAGGCATCTCTTCCCCTCCAAAAATCCTTGACCCCAACGTTCAAGATGCCCTGAGACCATACCCACCAGAATACCTCAGCTCTCCAACAGGGTATCCTGGCCACACAAACAAAGGCACTGAGAATAGACCGGCTTTTACCTGATTTAATATCCGCGCTTTGGATTCCCCATTTGGGGGCACAAAGTCTGATTCTCTTGGAGGGAGCTGATCACTTAAATAACTAGCTGCCTCTGGGATCTGTGCAGACTGTCCCCAATCTTCACTTCATCAATATGAATGATACTGGGTTTGGGGTGAGACTTGTGCCATGGTGGACACCCTCTTTGACTGGTGAAAACTGGGGTCTTTATGTCTATTTGCAAGACAATGGGGTCTTAGTTTTATGTCTTATCTGAAAGATGGAACCTCTGAATGTGCTGTGCTCCTTCAGTTCTGCAGTGGAATATCAGCTTCATGAAAGAGAGATGGCAGCAGATCAAGCATTTTTCAGTTAAGAGTTTTATAAGCAGTACACTAGTAGGATCTTAATGAAATAAAGTTGTTCATGCTGCCACTGACACAACCTAAGACAAATGTTTTTTGTGCAATTTTCTGTGGATTTGACCTGTCACAAGTTGGTTTACTACAGTCAAGTTCTGATTTGGCAAGAAGTGTTATGTTTGGAGCGTGATTTCTGTGAGCAGCAGAAACAGGCAATTTCCAAATCTTTGTACTGCAGCCATTCAATCATTTAGCCAGCAATTTAATCCATGCCCAGACCACTGAAGACATTTATTAATACAAAATTTGATCCAAATGTGATCTGTTTGTTGAAATGTGTTACCATCATGAAGTGAAACTGAGTGGGAGGGATGGACATGCACAAGGAGTTGCCTGTATTTAGCATGCTGAACACTCAGAAACAGGTAATTGGATGGTATTTTTGCTTGCATTGGGAATTACTTTTGAAGCTTGTTATGCTTGGATCAGGGGTTCTATGGCATGGGAGTAAACGAAAAGTGGTTTGCTGCATTGGAATTCTATGCTAAGATCAGAGTTATACTTGGGTTAAGTACGTGTTTAGTGGAAGCAAATGGAACTACTAAAAAGCAGTGTTTGAAACTTTGTATTTACACTTTTCAACCCACATGGCCTGAAAATCAGCAGGACATTGTCCCGAATTGCTCGAAGGGAAAGCGTTAAATGAAGAGTGAGTACTTTCAATGTAAAGGGCCCACTCAGTTTCTGTTAAGTTTCTTTTGACCAAGCTTGCAGCCAGACAGTTGGCTCCCACTACTGAGTGAGCCTATGATGTGTAAGAGAACATTGTACTGGCACCTACCTTGATGGCCAGCTGTCGGGGTGACACCCTAAGCCTGTATCTTATCAATTCTTCATGCTAAGAATCAATCACCGCAGCTTTTGTTGCACTGGATCCAGATCTTTCAAACATAACATTTGTTTTTCAATAAGGATTTTCAGCAAGGAATGAAACTTGACTATCTTAGCAAATGATGTGCTGTTTTTGCTTTGCAAAGAGGGATTGTGTTTATAAAATCTAAAATATACTTTTCTATTTCATGGTTATTTTAACTGTTATCATTCAATATTGTGCCCAGTAATTTCAAGCAGAATACTGTAAAAGGAGATGATTGTAAATGTCTTACACATTTAATGCATAGGAACATGGGAACATATTAATGCAGTGGATGTTTATGAACTTGGCTGATTCTTCTTACCTTTCTTGACCTGGTAAGCTCTTTAGAATTCATCTTGCTTGCAAGGTAGTTTGTGCGAAACATTGAATTTGCATTTGCAGCCATGGGTATCTTGTGTGACTGACTCCGAGCTCATTTCTCACCCTCCATTCCAAATGGATCCTTCTTCATTATTGCTCATAGTTTCCTGAAGGAATATTTCTACATTTACTTGAGAAAACCTGGAGCTTTAAAAAACTCTACAGCTTACACCAGACTGAGACACTCTGTGCAATAGTTCCTAGATTCATTAGCAGCTTTTTAAAATGAGCACGAGGACCACTAATGTTTGCTGCAAAATAACAGCAGTGTTAATAATCAGGCAGCTATTATTGAGTATCTTATCCAGCAATTTGTAGAGAAGAAGTGATATACCTTTAATTGTGAATCATCACAAATTCATAGACAATTTGTGTTATTCTGCTGTCGGGGTTGTGAAAATGGGAAGTCTCCTTAAATTTCCAGAAACTGCTCTATTTATGCACAATTACCAATTGAACTCACTATAATATTAGTGTTGGCATTTAGAACAGTGTAAGTACACTTTTAATGATAATTTTTTTTTGTCATAGAACAGCTGCAAAATGTTGGTGTCACTGGCTACCAATATGTACAGTCATAGAGTCATACAGCATGGAAACAGACCCTTCAGTCCAACTAGTCTATGCCAACCAAGTTTCCCAAGCTAAACAAGTTCCACTTGTCTACTTTTAGCCTATATCCCTCTCAACCTTTCCTATTTATGTATCTGTCCAAATGTCTTTTAAATGTTATAACTGTTCCTGCATCTACCACTTCCTCTGGCAGTTCATTCCACACACAAACCACCCTCTGTATGCAAAGGTTGCCCCTCAGGTCCCTTTTAAATCTTTCTCCTCTTACTTTAAAAATAGTTTTGAACTGCCCCACCCTAGGGGAAAGACCTTTGCTATTCGCTTTATTTGTGCACCTCATGAATTAATTAACCTCTAAAAGGTCATTCTTAAATCTCCTTTGCTTCAGTGAAAAAGGTCCCAGCCTATCCAGCCTATTCTTTTAACTCAAACCATCCAGACCCGGCAACATTTGGTGAATCTTTTCTGAACCCCATTCAATTTAATAACATCCTACCTATGTGTGGCCAATCCCCAACCAGAACAGGAGAACAATTGAAATTGTGAATTCTTAGTTGTGCAGGATTAAATTGTAGGCTGAAATATGGGCCCAATGCCTCACATATCAGTAGTGCAGTCGATTAATCATCATGGAGACAGCCACCAGATTGGGGATTATTAGAATGACAGACAGTCTCCCACTGCTTTAATTCCATTGGTGAAGCTGCTGAGGAAAGTCGGAAATTGAAATGGCACCTGAATGTGAAGGCACCTGTTGAGAAGTACATTTAAATTGCAGGTTCTGAGGGGCAAAAACATTAGCACTGGATGAAGATTAGGGAACGCTACGAAATGAATGTTTGGGATGTTCATGTCGTCATTCCTACCAACATCATCTACTGAGGATATGGAGCTCTTGGATCTGCTGGGTGACCTCTCTCTATTTCAGGGAGTCCACTTCCATAGTGATGGTGAGCTCGGCTCATCACAGGGTCTCCATCCTCAGCAGCAAACTGCCTTTGTGCTTATAAATACAGACCATAATCAATTCAACTGTCTGCCCATTTAGTGCTGTAAAAACAAAGTGCTGAAGAAGGTCTGCAGGTCTGGCAACATCTATGGAAAGGGAAACAGAGTTAACATTTCAATTGTAGTATTAATCTTCTTTATAAATGGAGTCATAATGGACTCAACATGTAAACTGTTTCTTTTCAAATTTTCAGGATCCACAGCATTTTGATTACATTTCAAGGACAGCTTTCCTTTAGAAATGTCCCTTTCAATAGGACTGTGTCAAGGATTCACTTCAATACAGCTCCCCACTACTTTCTGCCCAGCTCCCCAACTCCATTTACAAGCTTATTATCACAGAGCTTGGAAACTTCAACCCTTTAGTTCTCCTTCTGTACTTGATTTCATTTTGCATCACCACATTTCTTTTTCAAGAGTTCTTTTGTTTCTTTCTCTGTCATTAAATCTCCTTAAATATGGAGTTAAACTGCCGATGTTATCATTCACCAGGACCCAAGATGCTCCTTTGTTTATGCCATGCCATTCCTAGCTCACAGTTCTAGAAATTTGCAATGCAAAAAATTTCAAATTGAAGGGCAAGGGAAAACTGGGATCTGGTGGTTTACGCTCCATTTAATTTTGGACCACTATGTTCCATCCTCAAATGGTCTAGCTAATAAACAGCAGCATTTCCCATGCCAGGAGTTTCTATAAATTATGCAGATAATACTGACTCAGAAACTATGGTGGGACCAGTGCTCATATTATTTGGCTGGCAAACATTTCTGGCTGAGATTGTACCCCCATGAGAAATCTCAAATGGTTTAGGCCCTTTTGATTCAGTAGGCCCACAGGATCTAACCCCTTCTATTAAAACCCAGAATTTGTAGCCTTCTTCCTCAAACATTGGGCCTCTCTCCTCATAAGAGTTCAGTGAAAATTCTCAAAAGTGATATCTTTAAAGATTGCCTGTGATCATACAGCGTTACCAGTCTTGGTTAGAAAAATGAATGAACCATATTTTTCTGTATCTCTTTCAATACAAAGAAACATCACTAGCAAGACCAGCATTTGTTGCTAAGTACCCTTGAGAATGTACTGGTCAATCAACATCTTGAACTGTTACAGTCTATGTGATATAGATACTTCACAGTACTGTTAGGAGGGGAATTCCAAGATTTTTATCTAACAACACTAAAAGGATGACAATACAAGACAGAATGTTGTCTGTCTCAGAAGATAATTCGTAAGTTGTGGTGTTCTCGTTCTTTGACATTTTAAAGGTCACAGGTTTGGAAGTGGCTGTTGAAAAGAATTAACCTTTTGTTTTTACATGGAACTGCCATGGTGTACTGGTGGTAGAGGGAGTGAATGGTTAAGGTGGTGATTAAGGGGGTGCTGACTAAGTGAGCTTTTTTGTTGTGGATGGTGTCAAGCTTCTTGAATGTTTTTGGACCTGCACTCATCCAGGCATGCAGAGAGTTTTCTGTCACTTGGTAATAATATTAGGAAAATGTTACTTCCTGAAGCAAATGAAATTAATTGAACAACGAAATGAAAATCTAATTCCAGTTGGATTGTTATTTTAAGGATGTTATTTCATTACTGCCAAAGGACTTCGACAAACTATTTCATGAACATTATTCACAATACTGGAGCATTACAGATATATGAGAGTGATAACAAGGCAATGAAATAATGGAGCGTTCAGTTAATGTTTTAAACATTGACAACACAAGATAAGATCACAGCACTGAAATCACTCCCATGGTATCTGTCAGTTTTGTGGCAGACATTAATTTAACTTAATAGGATGGTTTTATTCAGTTTGGGTATTGTTTGTGCCAACAGCAGCTGGCAGTGTACTTTGTGTCATTGGTGTATTCACACTGCAACAATAATGATTGCATAATCATTCATGCAAGTTTATAGAGAAATAACTTGCAGCTGTTTAATATGAAATATTATGACCAAAATAAATCATAAAGCATTATTTTTCAAATAGGCAGTCTAACTGGTCACCTTCAGCTATAGTGTTTATATGTATAAAACAGCATGTTTTAAATATTAAAATAATGGTATATATCCAGCATGGCAGGTATTCAATCATATTTTGAGAGATGAGGGGATAAATTATAAATTGACAAACAAAGAACCAATCAAATAGGAACACAACAACATAAGAGATAGCAGCAGGAGGAGACCACAGTAGCAAATTGAGCCTGCTCTGCCATTCAATAAAATCATGTTTGCTCCTGAGCTTAACTCCACTTTTCCACCAGATCACTGTGTCCCACAGTTCTCTTCAGATCCTTGGATGTTTTAATGGCATTGCTTCTCAGTCTTATAAATTCCAGAGAGAGATGTACTCGCTGGTCTTTATTGGGGAGCACTCCTACTCCTTGAAGACAATCTCGTAATTCTTCATTGTACTGCCTCCAATGCAAATAGATATTTAAATATGGAGACTGAGCATGTGTATTCCAGGTGTGGTCTTACCAAGCCCTGTACAACTGTGGAGAGACTTCTTTGTTCTTGTACTCGAATCTCTTTTCAATAAAGATCAACATGCCGTTTTCCTTTCTAATTTCTTGCTGTATCTACATGTACGAGCACAGCAAAGCCTTGCTGAATATCAACATTTATATATTTCACACCTTTTAAAAATATTTTGTCTTCTATTCTTAAAACCAAAATGAATAACCTCACATTTTCCAAAATTATACTCCCATCTGCCATTGTGTTACTCACTCACTCAACATCTATATCTCTTTGCAGCATCTTGGGTCCTTCTCGCATCTTAATTTTCCAACTCGACAAATGAGGGATTCAAATATATATTTCCAAATGATGGGTCCAATCATATATTGACACATGAGGGGTCTGTAGCAATATAAATGCTTCTATTTTTAAAACCTGAATTTTAATTCTAAAAGCAGCATCTAAAATTAAAGTGACCTGTTTGATAAAAAATGTAAGGGCACTGAGTCCACGAGGCATTTTAAGAAACAAACAATTTAATTGGGAAAACCTAAATGTATGAATAGACGCAATGATAACAATACAATGAAAGGAACAATGGCATTGTCATTCCTGATCTTGCAGTTTTACTTAATGCTACATTGCTTAGTAACACCAGCTGCTGGGATTCAGGTGAAGTAATATTCATGCTACCTGAAGTCTTATTAGACAATGATTTGAATGATTAAACAGAGAATGATTCCAGCACAGAAAAAAAATAAGTAAGCCCATTATTTAAGTGCCAGCTCTCTTCAAGAGTGGTTCATTTAGTCTCATTTCATGGCCTTTCTCATAACTCTGAAAATGTTCTCTCTCTTTTTGTCATAGCATTCAAAGCCATGCGCCTAGTGTGGGAAAGTGGGACTAACATAGGTAGTAGTATATTTTTAACGGTACAGACTTGATAACTGAAGGACCTCTTCTGTACTGCATGTTTTGATGATTTTGGCCTGGATTTTCTGAAGGCCAGGCAAACATTATTCCAGCATTCATTGGAATTATGCATGAGGATCCTATGGAATACCTATTGTAGCAGACAAAATTGAAGATTTTGCAGGCAATTCCTCTATCTGGATCCTCTGAAAGTCTCTTCAGAGGATTCTAATGAAACTAAGTAAACTAGTTACACCGGATAAGTTGGGCCTGTTAGTGCAGTACCTGTTTGAACACCTGGGAAACTATTAAACAGACTTATCTCAGTCCCCAACTGCACCCCACCGTAGACCTGACCCAGCACACTCCTGGGACCTTTCCCTCATCTCCAGGACTGACCTCCAAATCTACTGCCTGACTCACCCCACCTCTGCTGATGGACTAAACTCAATCCCATCCCCTCCCATCACTGCTGAACATCCCAGACCTGATATTTACCCTCCCTATCCCCTCACCAGACCAAATTTCTCCCACCCCAACCAACAGGAAATATTGCATCCTTGACAACCTGTACCCTGGCAGCCCAACTCCTTCACAGCTGACGTCTTACCCAGTTGGTTTCCTACTTTCCTGTGTGATGATGCTACTCTTTTAACAAGGTTATGTTGTCCTTGGTTTTTTTCAAAATGGGTCGTAAAAAGCAAAGGTTCTGATTTGTCTGGGGTTAGGCTACTTTGATCATGGCTAACAAATACTGCCTAGTTTTTTTAAAACATTTGCACAATGAAAGGGGAGTGGCCAGTTCTCCCAGTTCAAGGATTTTTCTAGTTTGGTTTAGTTTTAGGTGGGGGGAAAAAAAAGAGGTTCTGTGTTTCAGCCAATGGTCTCTGGCTGATCCTCTTTGCAACTTTTCTCTCCTGTAAGAAACTGTGCTTGAATTTACCCTTTTGCCAAGGTGTGAGTTATGGGGTGTTGCAGGAAATCGGAACAATTTTTGTTAAGTTGCGGGGAATATTGTGTTGGTCGAGCTTTCAAATAGCTGTTATTTTAAATTCTGTTTTCTTTTGCTTGTGTTTCATTCAGTAGTCTGTAAATAAATTTTGTTTTGTTTAAAACTGAGTGGTTTGACCGGTTGCATTACTCCTGGAATGTCCACCTTACGTCTGTTTAAAACAATTAGAAAAGTTAGAGTCTGGGCTACCTTTTTGAAATGTTTTGAGGGGGTCTGGCCTGATCCATAATACCTGGCACCCTGGTATCCTATCCACCTGGCAACCTACTTAGCTAGCAGCCTACATGCCTATCACCATATCCCTATCTATCCGGGAGCCTCCCCCCGACTCCTCGCTCTCGCCAGCTGGCACCCTATTTACTTGTAACGCTTAGCTCTCCCCAGCTGTTAGCCTGCCTTCCCAGCACCCTAGCATCACACCTCATACACTTACTGTTTGAGTGAATGTATTAATCAATAAGCACAGGAAGAAAGAGTAACATAACACATATGCATACAGATTAGAAACAAGAGGAGATTCTAAAAAGCCAAGTTTGAAAAATATGTATAGATCGGTCTCTGAATTGTTTATAAAGTGTGGATAGTTGAATGTTATGGTCAATTCAGTGAATGTCACCAATGGGGTTGATATTCACATTTGAATAGGCAATTCTGAGATTCTTTATTTTGCAGATCAATTGAAATTCTTTGCTCTGATTCCTTTCAGAAGTGGCTGAAGGGAAGCACTCAGACTAGGAAATGATCTTGCCTCATTCTCTTAACCACAAAGCAGGGGTTTGTAAATGGCTGATCTTGATGCCGTGATATTCACAGCATAGTTCACATACACTACCATTGCAGTCCTTTACTTAATTTTTAAAAATATATTCCTGGAAGGCCAAAACACAAAAAATCTCCAAGAGTGTTTTGTGCTGAGCGCAGGGAGATAGTCAGCCTCCTCTTATCTAATCCTGTTGCATTTCTGTCTCTGAAGTTTCTTTCACATTCTAGGTGTGACATTCCTTGGGTCCTACAGGACTTTGCAAGACAGTAACTGCACATAAACCTGCTGTCATTTTTTTCTTGGTTATAGCTAGTTTTCTTTCAACAGCAAAATTTGATTTTCAAAAGTTCAAACCTATAGCGAGGCAATGGTAAGTTCATGTGATGAGGAGCCTCCAGTTGCTGGAGTGACTCCGTTTCTCATGGGAATGTGTGACAAAGAAAAAGATTTCAGAAGTGAAAGTCCTGAGTAATTTGGACTACACCAAGCTAAGTGATATTCAATGAATTGATTTTATGCAAAACACTATTGAGACTTGAGGTTCACTGGCTCTGAATCTGCACTGAATCTGGAAAGTCATATGGTCATGAAGATGAACTTTTGATCCAATGAAAATATCTAAAACATCTAACACTCAAGAGCTGAATTCAAGAGATGAGGTGAGAATGATCACCCTTAATATGAAGTCTATATATTACCATGTGTGGCATCAAAAAGCCTTAGGAAAATTGAAGCCAATGGCCATCTCTAGCATGTGAATGTAACTGGATATAGGTTTGCTCACTGAGCTGGAAGGTTCTTTTTCAGGCATTTCGTCACCATGTTAGGTAACATCATCATTGAGCCTCCCGAGGAAGCACCAGTGGTATGGCCTGCTTTCTATTTATATGTTTAAGTTTCCTTGGGTTGGTGATGTCATTTCCTGTGGTGGTGTCATTTCCTGTGGTGATGTCATTTCCTGCTCTTTTTCTCAGGGGTGGTAAATGGCATCCAAGTCAATGTGTTTATTGACAGATTTCCAGTTGGAATGCCATGCTTCGAGGAATTCTTGTGCGTCTCTGTTTGGCTTGTCCTAGGATGGATGTGTTGTTCCAGTCGAAAGTGATGTCCTTCCTCATCTTTATGAAGTTCATCAGGTTACCATCACTGATCCTCCAACATCAACATTCTGGAGGGGTTACCAATGCCAGAAAATTAACTGGGTAAGCTAATATAAATATAACAGCAGGCCAGAGGCTGGAAATTCTGTAATATGTAATTCACAACTCGACTAACCCAATACCTGTCAACTATCCACAAGGCACAGCCTCTTGTCTGGATGAATACAGCTCCAGCTATGCTCACGAAGTTCAATACCATTCAGGTGATGGTTGACACACCATTTCCCCTTGAAGCATTCATGGGAATGCTTCATCACCCGAACATAATGTCAGCTTTGAGTACCTTCCACAAGATGCACTAAAGCAAATTCTTAAGGCTTCATTAACAGCGCCTTATTCTTCATGTTTAATCTTTGGTCCTCATTTGGTAACTTACAATTAGTCACCTCAGTTATTAATATTTGATTGTTGCCATTAATTTGTTACTTTGTCTCTAATTTATCAATGTGTAATCGGACTTCATCTATACCTGCAACCATTTTTCCAAGCCTTCCGGTAATACCACCATGATAATCTTTCCACAGGTCGATTAATCTCACCACATAACAGTAAACAAAATAATTTGAATAAAGAACGGATCTGCTAATGCTTTACAAAGTTTTTAACTTAACCTGTGTTCTCTGTTCCATTAACAATCACTTGTTGCATTTTTGATATGAAAAAGATCCCAAAGATCTTTGCAGGAAGATAAGGACAAAAAGAAGCCAAAGAAGGGGACTTCAATAGAGCAACAAAAAAGCCTGAATAGAGACAAATTCTAAGTGGATTGAGGAGATAGGAAGGACGAGAGGCTTAAACAGCAAATTTGAAATATGAGACTTAAGCAGCTGAAGGCTTGGATTGCAGTGGTTGGTGAATGTGGGAGGGAGGATTTGGAGAATTTGGAGCAATGAAGGGATTTAAAAGATATGAATGAACATTCTAAGCTGGGAGCCAAAGTGGACAGGGATAATGGGTAAGAAAGACTTGATGTAGGCTACGACAAGTGTAACAGGGTTTTCGATGAGTTGAAATTTATGGAAGGTGGATGTTGGGAGGCTAGGAAATATTAGATTACTTAATTTATAATGAATAAAAGCATAGTTTTAGCACTAGATGATTTGAGAAAGTTGTGGAAGTGCCAGGAGTACTGTTAGGAAAGTGAAAGCAGGCAATTTTGATGATGGAAAGAACATGGGGTCAGAAGCTGGAATGCTGCTGTCGTAAACCATCTGGATCAGCCTAAAGCAGCCACTTTCCAGGGAGCTAGAGGATTTGTGGCAACCGTACGGCAAGATTTTGACATTCCCAATATTTAGGGGAAAAATATTGATTTATTAATTCACTGTTTACTGTGTTTTGATTTTATTAATTCCCTGATGCATGACAATGTATTGAATAGTTGATAGCTGATCATTTATCAGTTCATTAGTACAATTGTGCCCATTGCCCCTTTACATTAGTGATCCCGTACATTGTTCATTTTGCTATTAAATCATTAAAACACTGGTGCCAACTGCTCAATGTCAATGTGTTAAGACATTGTTACCACTTAATTCATTTATTTATTTGTTTGCTGATCTGCCCATTTCTGTGTTAATTTACAAATCTATTTGCTGCTCTATGAATGTACTGATTCAATAGCAGCAAATATTAGAAGAATGCCATGAGAAATCTATATAACTCTTGATGTGTAATCTATTGGCAAAATGATAGATTAAAACATGCTCATTAAAACTGTTCTCATTTGTGCAGCCTATCTGGCAAGAGATCCCAAAACGAGGATCAGGATAAAGGTTGTGTCATTTATGGGCTGAGATATGGAGAAATGTCTGCAGTTAGAAGTTTCTGAAAATTTGGATTTTCTACCCTGATGTTCAAGACTGAGATCAATAGATTTTGGATACTATAAAGGTAGAGTGGAAAAGTGAACTTGAGTTATAAGATCAGACAAGATCTTATTGGATGATGGAATTTGGTCAGCACTTGCTCCATTTTTTTGTAAAGAGGATTGGGTGAGAGACTAAAGTATACACTGAAAATGAGGAATCATTTGGCTTTCTTCATAATGTTACAAATACATAGTAACCAGAAGAAGGTGTCTCATCATGATCTTCCTACTTGTTAATGTTGCAATGGCCAACCTGTAGTCCAGACATTAGAAAGTTCAAATATTAACAATGGTTTGATTTCAATGAAAGGATGCTTCATGATGATATTACACAGTGTATACATCAAAAAAGAGACTTTTGCCACTGAGTTGTCAAACTTTACATCTGAATATCATGTGTTTTCTGGTTATGAGATTAGCTGCAGAAATTCTGGAGGATGCTTTAGGACTGCTCATTTGTAAAAGTAGAACATAATTTTTCCTTTTAAATAGTTGCCAAAGGGAATTATAAAACTAGAACAGAGGAGGATAACTCTTCCCATTTCTTGTTCTATTTACTGGGGATCTCTCCCAATCAGCAGCAAAAAAAGTTAGGGCACATTTGTTTGGGATGCTAATGGCTCTGAATCTAAGCATGCTTCTACAATTGTAGTATATATTCCAGATGTTGCCTATATATCTGTCTAAATTATTTTTAATAACCTTAATACATCAACCTTCAAATTTCTATGGAATAACAAAAGTATTGCTTTAGGCAATGCAAATTACAGATGGAAAAAAACTCAGTGGATTAGCACTTCCAAAGTTCTGATTCTATTTTTGGACCATATATAATCACCCTGACATTGTCAGTCTACTGACCACAGTGGATTGTGAATGGATTTTATCACACATCAGGGCCATCCTCAAGTCGTCAGCATTCAGTCACTGTATATCTTACTAATAGTAACATAGAAAGAGACCATAAAAATGAATACTTTCATGAGTTTGCTCTAATTTAATTAATCACTTGAGGGAAGCAGTTAAGCACAACTATCAGATTTTAGGTAATTGGGAGAAGAACCAAATGAGTGGAATCTATTTTATGCATCAAGTTGTTGCAAATAGGATTGTACTGCCTGACAGATTTCTGGAAGCAGATGCAATAGTAATTTTTGAATGTAATTGCATGTCGATTTGAAAAGGAAAGAATATTGCAGCGCTGTATGGAAAGAGCTAGGGAGTGGGATGAATATTTAAACAGCTGGCACATGCTTGATGGACAGAATAGATTCTTTATGTAATATTGACATAAATCTATAACTCCAAATAAGAAAAAAACTTAGAATTGTCTTCCAAAAACCCAAAGGGAATGAGCTAAAAGAATAGAGGAATTGCAACAGTTCTATTGTCTATTAACATTGCAGATACATTCAAAAAGAACACATTTATAGATGTGCTCAATGAAATAACCAGATCAGCCTAACTGGAATCTGCAGGTAATATTTATTTGGTCAATTGCTTTAATATTAAATTTTCCCTGCTATATAAAGTGCACTTGTTAATAAAATTTGAAAGTAATTTAAAAATACAGAACTCAAGTATTGTATGAAAAAAAAGCACATTTTGTCAAACTTTTCATATGGCACTCATTGGAATAATTCATAAGAAATACCAAAGTAAAGGGAAAACAACATTTACATTATAAAAGAGGAAAATAACAGATTGACTGGGAAGTGGACTGTATTAAGCAGAGGCATTGCAATGGAGCATGCATCAATAGATGAGGGCTGGTTACCTGCCACGCTTTGTTTAAATTTTAAACAAGGTGGGGTGACTCTGATTGGTCAAAACTTTGCTCTGAGAAATGAGGCTTTGACAAAGTGAGTCTTTTTTCAGCAATACTGAAATTTGAAATCCTGACAAATTCTTTTTTGTATGTTGTTTCTGAGGATGTATGTAATATTGGTAAGGCAACTTTTATTGTCCATCCTTAATTTCCCACAGAAAGGGGTAATAGTGCGCTTCTTTCTTTAACTGCTGCAGTGCTTATAATGATGATACTCCCATTTGGGATTAGCATGGTAATGACTGCAAAGGAATAGTGATATTTGTCCAAGTCAGAATATCATGTGACTTGGGAGGGAACTTGCGGACTCCATTGTAGAGGCAAAATCATAATTTTTACTCTTCATGGTGAATCATGGTGGGATGTGCAAGTTAGGTAGTTTAGCCATGGGAAATGCAGCATTAAAGAGATAGGGTGGGGTGGGGTGGGAGTCTGGGTTGGATGCTCTTCAAAGGGTCCATGTGGACTCGATGGGCTGAGTGGCCTGTTGCTGTACTGAAGGGATTCTATGATCTAAGAAGGATGGCACTGTGGCTTTGTGTTAGCACTGCTACCTCACAGTGCCAGGGACCTGGGTTTGATTCCAGCCTCGGGCTACTGTTTTGCAAATCCTCTCAGTGTCTGCTTGTGTTTCCTCTGAGCGCTCTAGTTTCCTTGCACCTTCCAAAGATGTGAAGGTTAGGTGGATTCACCATGGGAAGTGCATGATTACAGCAATGAAGTAAGGTGATATGATATTTGGAGGGGCATTGTAGACTTGATGTGCTGAATGGCCTGCTTCCACATTGTACGGATTCTATAATCAAATTGAAACAGACATCATCAAAAAAACTTTGAGTTGCTGAATATATCCTGTAGATATATTGCAGGCACATTACACTGGTATGAAAGGTGCTGGATACACATTACCTGTAATTTTACAATCAGAGTTCGTATGAAGCAAACTGGTTCTTTCTATATTATCCATGCCATTTATCATTTTCAATAGATATCACGTCTAATTTTTAATTTGATATTAGCAGCACCCAAATTCAATCCCGTCGGCCTTTCCTATTAAATTAGGATTTGGATTTTTGAAATCATCCTTGTCAAACATCTTTGAACTCTGTTTTCATTGCAAATAAACTTCTAACATTAATTTTCCAATCGCATGCTGCATTCAAATGCAAGTATAACCATGATTTTTACAGGATTTAGATAATCTGTTTTGATTTGCTGTCAAATATGACTGAAATCTGATTGTCCATTTAACCTTAACTAAACAGCCAAAACTATTTGAATTACTTTCTTTCATTAAGCAATTATAAACAGTGGGGAAACACATGGAAATCTATGTGTTCATGATTTAGATGAGGGAACTAAATGTAATATCTCCATGTTTACAGATGGCACATAGTTGGGTGGGAGGTGAACTACGAGGAAGATGCAAAGATGCTTCAATGTGGTTTGGACAAGTTGAGTGAGTGGGAAAATGTGTGGCAGGCGAAGTGTGATATGGATAAATGTGAGAAAACAGAAAGGCAGGAAACTACAGCCCTGTCAACTTGATATTAATAGTGGGAAAACTGATTGAGGACAGAATAAGATAAACATGCACTTAGAGAAAACTAAGTTAATACTGGACAGTCAACATGGCTTTGTCAAAGGAAGATCATGTCTGATCATTTTTGTTAAATTTTTTGATGAGGTGACACATGGATGAGGGTAGTGCTGTGGATGTTGTATAGTTGGATTTTCGGAAAGCATTTGATATAGTGTCACATGGAAGATTGGAGAGCAAATTTGAAATGTTTGGACTGATGGGTCCTTGGCAGCATGGATTAGAAATTGGCTCAGAGATAGGAAACAAAAGGTAGGTATGAATGGGCATTTTGCCAGACTGCAGATGAGTTGAAAATGGTGTTACCAGGGATTGATGCTGGGGCCCTTGTTTTTTTCTGATCAATATAAACAATTTGGAAATGGACGTTGAGGATAAAATTTCTAAATTGCAGTTGATACTAAGCTAGAGAGGATAGTGATCTGTGAGGATGAGATGCTGCTGAATGACTTCAGAGAGACATTGTTGAAACTTTATTGCTGGAACAGCACAGCAGGTCAGGCAGCATCCAGGGAACAGGAGATTCGACGTTTCGGGCACAGGCCCTTCTTCAGGAATCATTCCTGAAGAAGGGCCTGTGCCCGAAACGTCGAATCTCCTGTTCCCTGGATGCTGCCTGACCTGCTGTGCTGTTCCAGCAATAAAGTTTCAACTTTGATCTCCAGCATCTGCAGACCTCACTTTCTCCTCAGAGAGACATTGACAAGTAGGCCAAATGGGTAGAAACTTGGCAGACAAATTTCAATGCAGAGAAGTGTGAAGTCATGCATTTTAAACCCCTTGATTCAAATGCATAATTCTTTAAAATGGCCAGGCAAGTTGAGACAATTGTTAAGTTTATGGGAGATCCTTGGATTTATAAATAGTGGCATAGTGTAAAAAAGCAAGGAAATGATGCTGTACCTCTTCAAATCATTGCTCAGACCACATTTGGAGTATTGTGTTCAGTTCTGGACACCTTATTTAAATAAGGCTATTAAAACCCTCGAGAGAGAGTGCCAAAGACATTTACTAGAATGATACCAGAATTAGGGATTTTAGAGAGAAGGAAAGATTGGAGAAATTGAACATATTCTCCTTGGAGCAGAGTCGATTAAAAAGTGACCTTATTAAAATGTCCAAAATTATGAACACTTTTGACAGAGTAAAAAAGACATTCTGTTTCTACTAGCTGTTATGTAGAACTAGAGGTAACTAGGGGTCACAATTGTAAGATTGTCAGCAAGAGAGCTAAGAGTGAGATGAGGAGGAACGTCTTTACTCAGATGGCTGTTAGGATTTGGAATGTGTTGCCTAGGAGAGTGGTGGAGACAGATTCAATATGAGGTTTCAAAAGAGAGCTGGATGTATATTTGAAAGCGATGAATTTGAAGGGCTACAGAGAAAAGGCTGGAGAATGGGACTGGATGGGTAGCCCTTTTTTCTTTGTTTTTTTTGCTTTATGTGATGACATTTTCATGTGATGAAATGCTATATGTTGCAGCCAGGTCCACTGAAGCCATTGAGATGCCTTGGGTAGATTCACTGCAACCAGTCCTTATTTTTTATGTTTATCAATGGGAATGATGTTCACTGCCATCTTTGAAAGAGAAGATCTTAATTTTAATAAACAGAATTTGTTTATTACATAGTACTTAATAGCTACTTGTATAACATTGGAGGTATTTTGTAAGCCCTCAGTCTATACTTAAGACTGAGTATAGACTGAGTGTATAGTATGCTATTGAAATGGATAGCATGCTAACCCTTTCGGGTACTAAATACCTTAGACAACAATTTTCAGTTTAAAGACAGTGTAAAATTCTTGCAACCGGTTCACACACAGTTAGAGATTATGTTGTTCCAGTGGGAAAACTTCGGAGATTCAGAGAATTTGCATGTGCTTCTTGTCAAGACAGAAAAATAATTGTTTCATTCATTTATTGAAATATATAAATAAATTCCATTTGCTGCATTTTCTGCATTATTAAGTGAATATATGTACTGTCCTCACATATAATATTTGCATTAGTGAAAAACATTCTATCAAGAGTGATTCTTCACTTTTACTGAACACTTGCTTCGGTGATGAGCTTCTTTAGTTATGCCCAAGAAACATTTAAGAAAGAATGTGATGATACTATGGCTTTTAAGACGTGTAGTTTGTCCTGGTTTTCTTTCTGAAGAGAAGCCATACGTGCTGAGCTATATCCTTCAAGCCAATAAAATAAACAGTTTGTGAGGCCTTGGGTTTTCTTTAAAACTTAGAACAATAGAAGTAGCATAAATAGGTGGGGTCAGGCTCCCACAGAACTAGGGTTTTAATTTAGTTTTCAGTAGTTGTTAGGATTTTGAGGTTGGCTGTGGAAGCTGTCTCTCTCTCTCTCTCTCCCCCTTTCTCTGTCTCTTCTATACCAGAATTTGTTTTCTCTCTGCCCAAATTGCATGTAGGACAATCTATTTTACTGAATTTGTCTTTGCCAAGGGTGTGCTTATGTGATGTTACTATATTGGAATAGTTTAGTAATTAAATAATCTATTATTCTATTAAATTTTCCAATAGAATTAAATTTATACGAATTCTTCTTTCTTTTGTTTTGTAAGGTTAGAGTAAAGTGTGGTTTGCTTAAAGCCGAGTAATGTGACTAATCGATTACACCTAGAACACAGCACATTACACTCATCTTTAAGTGAGATAAAAGTTAAAGTCTAGGCTATCTCCTTGATATATTTTGAGGAGGTTTGGTCTTGTCCATAACGGAAAGAACTTGTATTTATATTGTGCCTTCATTGATTGAGGCCATCCCAAAGGGTTTACTACTCATGTGTTATGGTTTAAGTGTTGCTAATATTGCAATAATTTGAAAAGTGGCAGATATTGGCCAGGACACCAAGATGAATTTACCTGCTTTTCCTTGTAATGGAGCATGGAAGCTTTCATGAGCCTTGGTTTAATGTCTTATCCAAAAGACAATATCTATGACAGTTCTTATTATACAGGAATGTTTATAAGAAAGAATACATACATCTCTGCGGCAGAACTTGCCTGTCTGGTATTTTCAGGGGAGCTTCTCTCAATCTGCCACCATAACTTTGATAGAAATCAGCAAGGACCCAGGAAACCAACTTTTGCAGCTGGTTTTACCATTGCTCTAGGGTTTCCACTGATCTCTGTCATTTGGAAGATATTTGGACCACATTCATAGTGCGTCTACAAGAGCAGGTCAGAGGCTCAGATTTCTGCAGTCAGTAACTTATCTCCTGATTCCCCATTGCCCCCCCCAGGCTCAAATCAGAAGTGGGATGAAGTATTTTCCATTTGACTATGACAAACAGCTCCAATAACACTCAAGAAGCTCAACACCATTGGACAACCTGTTTGATTGCATCTTATCCATCACTTTAAACATTCATTCCCATTAGGCCTTATACACAGCAGCAGAGGTGCGTATGTCCACACAGTACACCTCAGCAACTCACCAAATTTCCTTCCGTAGTATCTTCAAAATCCACGACTTCTACCACTTTAGATGGATAAGCGGAGCAGATGCGTGGGAATGCCGGCACCTGCAAATCCTGCTCTAAGCTGGACACCATCCTGACTTGAAACTTTATCGCCATTTCTTTGATGTGGCTGGGTCAAATGCCCCAAATCCTGAAGCTGTTTAACCACATAAACTTCATGGTTCAAGAAGGCAGTTCCCCACCATCAAAGGGTACCTGGGGATGGGCAGCAAATGTTACACTAGTTGGCAATACTCTCATCCCATGAAAAAATAAAAGATGAATTTTAGAGTTGAAAGGGAATTTCAGTTGCTTTCTGGTAAAGCCACATAGAACTTAAGGAGTAATTTTTCTTGAAGTAACTTTTTAAAATTATGTTAAACTTGCAAATTATTATAATTGCTACTGTAGACTTCTGAGCTGGTAAAAGAACTTCTGACTTTTATTACTTGCTGGCAGCCCTTGACATTTTATTGTGGGAAGAGCAGTAGGAGGAACAAGGGCTATGGAAACTCTGTCTGCATGGAGAACAAATAGAAGGGATGGTTTGAAGGAATCCTTACCCTTCTGACAAAATTAAAGGGCCCAAAGCAACAGGCCAGATCCAGACTGGAAAACCCTCTGGATCTGCTACTTCACAATTCACAATAAAACGTGTCTTTATTTGTCAAAGTTCATTGTAGTAGATGCTTCAAAGGTGGCAACAATGGGAAATACAATGGTATTTCCTGCTGATCCAATGCCCTTTCTACATACCTGAGTAGTGAGGGAGCAGATGGAACTTCCATCTGTCTTTGCCTCTGCACCTGCCAATTTCCCCAGCAGAAATGGATAGGCTATCTTCAAAGTAGATACTTGACATTACTTGATCCCTGGGAAAAAGTGAGGACTGCTGATGCTGGAGATCAGTCAAAAAGTGTGGTGCAGGAAAAGCACAGTCGGTCAGGCAGCATTCAAGGAGCAGGAGAATCAACCTTTTGAGCATAAGCTCTTCATCAGGAATATCATTACTTGATCCCTTTTTGACAAGACATGGGAGAAACAGCGACTAAGTGCTGTAATGGAAAATAGATCAAACTTGGAGATAAAACAACATTCACATCTTTTTGGTAAGATTCAAGTATCCAGTTCAAACTATCAATTACACATTACATAGCCACAAAAAACACTGGTTCATAGCCATAACAGACATAACACATAATAGGTAACATTTCATCATCCAGTAAATGTTGCGGCTGTACAGGATGTTGGTTCGGCCACTTTTGGAACATTGTGTGCAATTCTGGTATCCTTCCTATTGGAATGCTGTCGTGAAAGTTGAAAGGGTTCAGAAGATATTTACAAGGCTGTTGCCAGGGTTGGTAGACTTGAGCTATAGCGAGAGGCTGTATAGGCTCGGGCTGTTTTCCCTGGAGTGTCGGAGGTTGAGGGGTAACCTTATAGAGGTTTATAAACTCATGAAAGGCATGGATAGGATAAATAGATAAAATCTTTTCCCTAGGAGGGGGAGTCCAGAACTAAAGGGCATAGTTTTAGGATGAGAGGGGAAAAACATAAAAAGGGACCTAAGGTGCCACTTTTTCATGCAGAGAGTGGTATGTATGGAATGAGCTGCCAGAGGAATTGGTGGAGGCTGGTACAATTGCAGTATTTAAAAGGCATCTGGATGGGTATATGTATAAGAATGGTTTAGAGGGATATGGGCCAAGTGCTGGCAAATGGGAGTAGATTGGGTTAGGATATCTGGTTGGCATGGACGAGTTGGACTGAAGGATCTGTTTCCATGCTGTACATCTCTATGACTCCATGTGATTGGCTGCAGTTGGACTTTCTCTGCAACTGAAGTCCTGAGAACCGGGCGTCAAACTGATCAAGAGGTGATAATCAATCAAAGACCAGTGGCTCCACATCCTGCCCAGGATTGAAGATGGTTATCAGGTCACAGGTGAGTAAAGGCAGAATGAAAATGTAGGAGAATGCACATCCCTCTCAATATCGGCTACAGAATGCTTGATAGGGAGGGTATCCACAGAAGTTATTGACAAACTTGACCAATTGTGTTGGATGACCTTCCAGAGGCATGTGAGAGTTGTGCAATCTCTATTTAAGTCCAGAGCCTTCAGTAAATTAAAGGGATTGAGGATAATGCATATCAATTGGTTCATTAATGAATGTCTTGTCAGCCTCTTCTGCCGTTGGACTTACTTGTGTGTGTTTCACCTTTCATCATGTGGGATATAGGTAAAGTAGTGTTACTTCTGCAATTATAATTACTTATGCAAGGTAAATGAACTCACACCAGTGTGTAATTGTTTCAACTATGAGCTGAGTCAACAAGAATGCAAACTATATGGAGGAAATACATAATTGTTTTTGTATTAGCTAAAATTGTATGCAAGAATGAAACGTGACTGCAAAACAATGGTTGATGTTACAGACAAATAGATAAGGTGCTGTGAGGGTGTAGGTTAAGCCACATATGCTTGCACAAGCAGTAGTTATAAGCATCTGTTTCCCACTTTTACAGAAACACAGGAACAAACCCCAATTAAAAGGTCATAAGGATCAGTATGGTTGGGGAAAGCACAGATGGAGGGAGTAGATAATGATGAAGAAAGGATATATCTAACAATGGGCCACAGCGGGATGTGGTCAAACGGCCTTGTTAGGCCAGAAATAAGCATTTTGTCACAGACAAGGCCGGATAAGGCAAGAGATAAACAGGAGTAATGGGCGCCGGTCTTAGAGAAGTGGAAGATGTAAACGGGGAGGAGCAATGGGATAAGAAAAAGGAACCAAAATACATAAATATCGTGTATTCGTTGAACTCAGTGTGTTTGTGTCCCTGCCTTGTAGACAGTGGACATCGCACCCTCTTGCAAGAGTGAAATAAATGACACTACTGATTCAGATCTTGTCTCGGACTGAAATTATTGAAGTGAGTGAGCTTTGTTTCTCACAATCAGGAGACTGAAGGCCCTCTTCCATGAATAAGTGAGCCTGGCCACAATGGTTCTTGCCGCAGCGAGCCACATATTTTGTAGGCCGTAGCATAGCCATTTGGGAGAGGAACTGGAGAAAGAACTAATGCATTCAACAATAACAACTTGCATTTAGATGGCACTGTAAACATTTCAGAAGCATGTTATCAGTCAGAATAAAGCTATTTAAAAAAGATCTGACATTGAATCAAATGAACAGATATCAGGACAGCTGAATGTTGGAGTTAGGTTTTAATAAATATCTTTAATGAAGTAAGAAAGGTGGTGAGATTAAAAAGGGAATCCATTTTGGGAATCTGGAGGCATGGCTGTCAATGTGGCAATGAAATCAGGCACTTACAATAGGTGTGACTTGCTGGAGCAGAGGTAACTCAGAGTTGTAGATCTGACAAAAATTACAGAAGTCTGAAGAGGTGTGGCCATGGATGGAATTGAAAAGACAGACAGAAATTTCAAAATTGGGGGATTCCTCAGAACTAAAGAAAACTAAAGAGAAAACTTTGGATGAATATCAGAAGAGAAAATAAGCTTTGCTAAAACTACATATGGTCAAATTCTGTTTAGCTTAGATTATAAAAGGAAGTCTAGTATTGAAGTGCTGGGATTCCATGATTTTTTTAGAAGTTATAACATTGTCAATGCACTTCTTGGGCAGCCAGTCCACCCACTGTATGTTGCTAACAAGCAGCTAATATGGCAGAAGTGGGTATGGAAATGCTGGAGATTAGAGTCAAGATTAGAGTGGTGCTGGAAAAGCACAGCAAGTCAGGCAGCATCCGAGGAGCAGGAAAATTGACGTTTCGGGCAAAAACCCGATGAAAGGTTTTTGCCCAAAACATCGATTTCCTGCTCCTCAGATGCCGACCAAGCAGCTAATATAGTATATGCAGGCCAATGAAGCTGCTGAACAAAGATGAAAACAGCTAAAATGTTGTATAAACATCAATTCCTTGAAACACAAAAACGTAAACTGATATTTTCCTTCCATCAAAGGTAAAAGTGGAAATTCAGATGGGGGTTCCCCATGGCAAATGCAATTTGCTCATCCAGGATATATAGTACATTTATCATGGTATGTTTTATTGTCAAGTGGGGTGACAAATTGTTGTCTCTTTGGGTTGTGTTCAATCTGGGGAAGAATATGAAAAAAAGGAGTTTGTCATTCACAGCACTTCCATAAATGACAGAATGCATTTCATACAGTGAGTGACTTTGATCTGAGTAAATCAGCAGATTGATGCAGTCCACAGATTCTGCTCCTTCATGCCTTCCTGTTAAGGATGGGGAAAGAGAAGCAGGGTTAAAGAAAATAAGTTTGCTGGAGACACTTTCAGGTTGTTTCCACTCCTGGGACAGCCTAGCCATTTCAATTAGCTCACTGACAAGCTACCATATTGGTATTGAGGTACCATCACGCTATTGTCGATGATTCACATAACACTTTTGTTATCTTGGTCATTACAAAAATGTTGAAAAATCTGTGAATTTCCTTCAGAAGCTGTATCCAAACCAAGTAACATCACTGGAGATTTTCCATCAGTTGTAAACTGAATTTTCCACCAAAGTGCATTTAAACCAAAGTTTAGGTTGTCGGTTAACTGAATTGGGTGGACATCTGGTTAGTGATTCCAGCAGTGCAGGTTCAATACACACACTGGCTGAGATTACCATTGGATATCCCACCTTCTCAACCTTGCCTCTTGCCTGAGACACTTAAGTTAAACTTACTACCAATCGTTTTTTTCCAATGCAAAAACAGCACTCTAGTTGTCTGGAACTATGGCAAAATTTTGCAGCAGAGTGGGAGTAGCCTTGAGTTAATATCTGCCCCAAACACTAAACAGAGTACATTTGATGTTGGGCATGATCTTAAAGTGGTGACCTACTTGACTGTGTGAACTCTGCCAAACCTGACAGGATGCTTTATCAAAATAGCATGCCTCTACAAAATAAAATTTTATAGCCTTAGATGACAAGAAGATATATAAGAATTGGTCAATGGGCTAATCAGTAGTGAATGGAGTTCAACCAGGATAAGTATGTGATGATGCATTTGGGCAGGACAAACAAGGCAAGGGGATACATGATGAACAGTAGGACCCTGGGAACCACTGAGGATCAGAGGGACCTTGGTGTACATTCTACCAGGAAAGACAGATAAATTGGTTAAGAAAGCATATTGCCTTTATTGGTCAAGGCATAGAGTTTGAAAGCAGAAGGTCATACTGGAACTGTATAAAAGTTGATTAAGCCACTGTTAGAGTATTATGTGCAGTTCTAAAACTCACATTACAATAGGGACGTGATTACATTGGAGAGGGAGCAGAAAAGATTTACCAGCATGTTGCCGAGTCTGGAGAGTTTTCATTACAATGAGAGATTGGACAGACTGGAATTGTTTTCTTTGGAGCAGAGGAGACTGAGGCAGCCATGACTGAGATGTATAAAATTATGACAGACAAAGATGTGTTAGACAGAAAGAAGTTTTTCCCTTTGCTGGAGGAATAAATAACCGTAGATTGAAGATAAAGGGCAAATAGTTTTGAGGGTATGTGAGGAAACATTTATTCACTTAGAGTGGTGGAAATCTGGAACTCACGGTCTGTAACTATGGTTGAGATAGAAACTCTCATAACATTTAAGCAGCATTTAGATGTGCATTTGTGATGCCAAGACATATAAGACAAGATGCAAAGTGCTAGAAAATGCAATTAGACCAGTTAGGTGCTTATTTTTGACTGGTGTGGTCTCAATGGACCGTAAAACTGTTGCTATGCTGTAAACCTCTATGTTTCTGACTGGATGTTTTCATCAACAGCTGCTCTGATGTCCTGTTTTGATTTTCATTATTATGAACATCTGCTTATAACAAAGTCTAATTATAACTAATATTTCCTTTATCCCAGGGTGACTTGTATATAATTAGTAAGGAATTTGCAATCATCCCAAGTTAAGGACTCGTTTGCATCCGTGGTAATAAGAGTCGAATGTACAGTATCTCCAATTATGTGTTTATGTACTTGAAACACTGAAAAATCTTTGAAGTACAAAAATCTGACATTTCTATCCATGGAATCAATAACAGATCCTTGTGACTCTGTCACATTTTGCACTATTGACAGTACCTCACTGTTCTCAGGAAGTACCTAGGATATGTCACTATATATGCTATATTCCCTGGGAATGTGCCAAATTATTCTGAGGCATCTGGGACTATGTCAATATCTGATATGAGCAGGAATGGATTGCAATTTAAATGAGGTCCTTTGGTAGAGTCTGCATATCTGTTGTAGGTTTCTCAGTAAACATTAAGACAATGATTTGAAAATTAGGCCGAATCTACAAAGGTAGATCGATTCACTCTGCTTAAAGACATCAACCAATCCCTTTACACATACTTTCCTGAAGAAGGGCTCCTGCCCGAAACGTCGATTATCCTGCTCCTTGGATGCTGCCTAACTATAAGTCAGAACCTTGTATGTCTGTGATAACCACCTATAGATCTGTGATTACCATATGTAGCAGTATTTAGTATTAATGTATAATAAATAGGGCTCTTTTGAAGTCTATACCTGAGGACAGTTCTAGACTTTGCTTTTTCCTTAATCAGCCTGTAAAGAACCCAGGCACATATTGTGGCATTAAACCACATGGGAAAAGACAAGCCATTAAGTATGCAATAAATATATTGCTTTCTAAATAAAGAATTTGATTTCTAAAGTTTAAACATCAACTCAAATGCCTTATAATCGAAGAGAGGAGGATTTTTTATCCAAGACCAACTTATGGTTAGGAACAATATCGATCACCCAACTCATGAACAAGTTGCAACAGGAAGTTAGGATGGAAGATCCTATTTATTTTAATTTTTTCTGTTTTTCAGCTCTCTCAGTTTCTAAAAAGAGAACAGACAAGGTAATGTTCTGCACATAAAATGTTAACATGACATGGAGATGTTATTTTCCAGTTCTTCCAGAAAATAATCATCCTCAAAATCTTAATCTGTTGTTTCTCCTTTGAGGTGAACAAACTGCTGTATGCTTCCAGCATTTTTCATTTTTGCTAGTAACATAAACTGTGATGGAGTAATGTTGTCAGTGAGTTTCATCTTATTGCCTCCCTACTTGTGTTCATAAAGGCAGGTAGAATAATGTTGTTTGCATTGACCACATACTTCTGCCTTTCATCCTTGCCCTGCTCCAACTATCATAGTACAGCAAGTTCCAAGCTTGCAAATAGGGCCTGTTGAAATGTCCAACTGGTTTATGACTTCTCATAGGAGCTTAGCCTTGGCTGCAAACTGTGTTGAAATCAAATCCATGAGATTTCATTGAGCAGACCCTGAACAACAATTGAGGTGTCTGAAAATGTCTAGATCAATGCAGGCTAAAGAATATTATTTCTGATAGTGGGTTATTGTGTGCTGCAACATTTTCTTTGTAATTGCACTAGGACACTGTTGATGATATTGAGCATTGGTATTAAAGCAGGACTGCTCAGATAATTACCAGCAATTGGATTGATTTTGAATATCTAAGGTATTTAAATGATACTAATGTATGTTAGGAGTATGGTCACTTCCCCTGGAGCACTCAAGCCAATTGGCATTGGTTTCATGGTTAGCAGTAGATTCCTAATTCCAAATTTTTAAAAAATTGAATTTAAATTTCACTATTTTCCATGGCAGGATTTGAATCTCAATCCCTGCAACATTAGCTGAGTCCTTGGATTAATAGTCTCGTGATAACATCTTCAGGCCATCTCCGCCCCAGTGTAGTTGACCCATTGTAAAATGGTTGGCTTTCCTTTCTTCATCCTACTAGAAAATGAGATACCCTGAGATTCCACCTTTACTTCCTGCCAGTAGTATTCAGCCTAAAATAGACTGGATTCATGCCCAGTAATTGGAGTATCTTTAAATTTTGTGACTGCAAAAAAAATGTCTACTGCTCCAGGAATGGGCTGTGCAACTCGTAGCAATTCAGTCAGGAACAAAATTTCTCAACAAACCTAATTTTAAAATAAAAGTATACTATGCAATTCAGGCAGTGAAGATCATTTAAATAGAAATGCCTACTATTGCTTTTCAACTTTTTCTATTTTTATTTCCAACATTTCTTTCTCGACAACATTTATTGCCACTAGTCCATCTAACCTGCCATCCAATTTCTTTTTCTCTTTGCTAAAGTAAGGCAAATTTTGATATAAAACCAAATTTAGGAATTCATTGACAAATGAATCAGTGTAGAGGGCACATCTTCCAGCTCTCTGCTATCCATCATCTCATTGTGGAGAAAGGCAGACAAAATCAAATGAAATTAAACAATAATGTCAATTGGCTTATAACTTCACTGCTTCCCAGAGGCAGTCAGCTCAGTGTGATTTGAATTATACAAGTCTTGGGAGTGAGCAGCATGGTTACAACCAGGAGCTCATCACCTATTCTGACACCTTTACAGTTGTCCACATGTCCTGGGGGGATGTCGTGGTTTCCTATTTCTGCCCTGTGCTTTAGATATTGTGAAGTCAGACTGTTCATAAGAAGGTAATTCATTGAGACTATATGTACAGGTAGATCCAAAAATATGAATAACTACAGTGAGGCAAATGTATTCTAGACACAGAGTTTTGCAAATCTATTGCGTAGACTAATCTTTTCAAGGTCAGGTCAAGGATATAATTTCTGCATTTCTTTATACCTCATTGCTCGACTCAGTACGAGACTATAGGATGATAAAACATTTTGGGAATGTTAAATGGACAGAATTGATTTGATTTCTTCAGTTTTATTTTTATTCATATAAACTAAAGAATCTCCTGTAAAATTGCTTCTCACCACAGTCTGGAGCAGATTTTACTGGTTAGAAGTTTTGTCATTTGCAACAGAACTGGATGGACATTATCAAACAAGGAGAAAGTGAGGACTGCAGATGCTGGAGATCAGAGCTGAAAATGTGTTGCTGGAAAAGCGCAGCAGGTCAGGCAGCATCAAGGAACAGGAGAATCGACATTTCGGGCATAAGCCCTTCCCTGTTCCTTGGGTGCTGCATTATCAAACAAGGTACATGTTGTACATCCCACTCAATATTTAGTTCTTGAAATTAATGGAAATAAATTTAGAAATAAAAAAATCTAGCGTTTCCTTCCTTCCACTGATATCAACATACCAATACCACCTGTTCCACACTACTTTCAAACCCCACAATGGTTAGCAGGTAACCTGACTTGTTTCTTTAAGGTTACAGGTCTGATACTGCCTGTTGGAAAGTGGTTTGAACAGGTCTGTAGATAACACTGTGGCCAATTTTCTCAATTCTATCACAAACTGAACTTAGTTTATTTTATTGACTTGTGGGACGTGGACATCGCTGGCTGGAAATAATTTATTGCCTGCCCCTAGCTGTCCTTGAACTAAGTGCTTTCTGGGCCTTTTCAGAGGACAGCTGAGAGCCAACCACATCACTGTGGAATGCAGTCACATGTAGACCAGACCAGGTGAGGATGGCAGATTTCCTTCCCTGAAGGACATTTGTGAATCCAATGGGTTTTTCCAACAATCAGCAATGATTTCATGGTTAGCAGTAGATTCTTAATTCCAGATTTAAAAAAAATCAAATTCCACCATTTTCCATGGCAGGATTTGGGACCTCAATCTTGAGAACATTAGTTAAGTCCTGGATTAATAGTCTCACAATAATACCTTCAGGCCATCACTTTCTCAGTGTAATTGACCCCATGTAAAAACTTTGGCTTTCCTCTCCTCACCCTATTAGAGCTTCACTATATAATGCAGGCTTTCAGCAGATCTCATGCCTAGATTCCATCCCACATCATCCAGCTGACTGATAAACTCTGTTTCTAATTTGGATTCGCCATAATTTCATATTTCATTTTATTTTGTATTGCCCCTCCCCATCTCTTTACAATTCTCCATTTCTACAACAACCTGTTGGAAACTCTATTCCTCTGACTGTGGTCTCTTTTGCACCATTCCTTCTCATTCACCATTGGCACCTCCATCAACCATAGGGCTAGTAAATTAATTAAGCCCTGCTTCCTTGTTATTCCCCGCTCCTCTTTTAGATCAATCCTTGTACCTTGTGTATTTTTGTTCAAGCTTTTATTCAAAGCTTTTGATATTATCTTTTGAGCATGCAGTGTCAACCACTGCCAGCATGTGGTTGGTAAATAACTGCCACCATCCTCCTTGTCTCTGGGTCTACAGATACTTGGTTTGAAGTTAGAGAATGAAACCACAAGGTAATCTAAGTGAAGAGCTCTTGTGTTAAACAAAATGTAGCAATTGAGTACAAGCATAAACATTGTTACTAAGACTTTTGAAAGACCTAGGATAACAGGTTTGTCCCCTTCAAAATCCTAAGATGTTCTGCTTACTCATCCCAGTTCTAAAGACATAATCAGATAGCAGGAGTTAGTGTAGTCTTTTAACCTTTTTGGAAGCATTATAACATATGCCCCCTTGCGTTTTTACTGTTTCGTGTATATACCAACATTCATCACTACCAAACCGTCCCCCAAATCTCTAGTTTCACAAATTCAGGTTCTCTGGAGGTTTTATGATGTAAGGTGTGTGACCTATATATAAATATGAATATCATTTAATTTAGAAATATAAACGGAAAATGATGGCAAACTCAGTAGGTCTGAATGCATCTGTGGAGAGAGAAAGAGTTAGCATTTTGAGTTTGATATGACTCTTGTTCGAAGAAGTCATATTGGACTCAAAATGTTAATCTGGTTACTCTCTTAGCAGATGCTGTGAGATTTATTGAGATTCTCCAGTATTTTCTGACTTTATTTCAGATTTTCAACATCTGCAGTATTTTGGTCTGGTTTATTTTAGTTTTAGGATTTGAACTAGTGGCAATTAGATTTTGGTCTGTGTCAGAAGTGCTTAATGATTCACTTGTAGGTATTTCTATAGCCATTGTGATTTATTTTTTAAACAAGTGATGGAGTTCCTGGTTTGTAATAGATTTTGTTTTCATTGGGAGAATTTTTTATGAGCAAATAAACAGTTGTGCATTATATTTATAGTTTAGAAGGTCTGAGATTGTTTTTTTTTGACTGGGGAAACATGCAAAACTAGCTGAAAATGTCTAAACTCTGTTGTATGAGACTCAAGGAAGAAACTGGGGAATTGAATCAACGGCTAAATCAAACCCCACTATATGATAGTGACCGAAATTCTCTGGTGTTTGATTACTGGAAAGGATTGTAGTTGGAGTTAATGGGATTGTAGTTTACTGTATGTTCCAAAGTTTTTAAACATGTATTATTTCTAAATAATTTGGTTTATTCTATTTTATCCTCATTTCTATTACACAACTAACCTCTGTCAATTGTTAACACCCATTCTGCAGTATTTTATTTATTCATTGCAAAATGTGGGCATCACTGTCTAGGCCAGCATTTATTACTGATCCCTAATTGCCCAGAGGGTAGCTAAGAGTAAACTACAATGCATAAACACACATGTGGGTCTGGAGTCACATGTAGGCCAAACTAGGTAAGGATGACAAATTTCCTTCCCTAACGCACATCAGTGAATCAGATGGATTTTTCTCTGACAATTGCCAATGGTTTTATGGTCAACATTAGACCTTTAATTCCAGAATCTTTATTGAATTCAAACTCCATCATCTGCCTTGGCATGATTTGAACTCAGATCCCCTGGAGCATTAGCTGAGTTTCTGTATTAATTGTCTAGTGATAGTACCACCAGGCCATTGCTTCCCCCTGCATAGTTGTATTTCAGTGAACAATAACATTGTTAAAAGCAAAAAAAATCTATCAAACCAGATTTAAGTCTGTTTTCTGGCTTGTTCTGGCTTCCCATCATAAGCTGGGATCATAACAATTTGACTATTCTTGCTGAACACTTTTTTTTGAACTTAGAAGATTTATAGATCTTTGGGTTGAGGGCTGTTAATCTTAATTCTGTCCTGGAGTCTGGAGGTCTGTAAAGTGTTCCTCCACTAGAGGGCATTTTCTGTCACATATGTCATTTATGGTGGATGCTACTTTTGCTGAACCAGACAATTGGTCCATGCCATCATTGGAAGATCCTTAATATCTGAATTTCATTTGCAACAGTCAGTTGCCCCATGACACCATCTGAGGAACCTTTAATCTCATGAGTTTTCTTCATGGAAGATAGCTGCTTTGTTTTTGCAAAATTGTGTATTTCTGAGCAAACAATTTCTTCTTGGAATTTCAGTGTCCAGTAGTTTTATTTCTTGAACTATCCTGAATCCATGGATATTGACCATCCCACTTTAGTGGTGGCTTCTACAGAGTCTTCTGCAGCCCATCTTCAACATGTGTAAGCAAATCTTTATTCTCAGTTTGGCAGCCAACTACGCTGAAGCATGTAGACTCTGTACTTTAACTTGTTGATTAGGTTGGATGTTTACATCCTATCTTGTAATGTGTTATTGTTTGAATAAGCTCAGTTAAAGGTTAATTAACAAACTGAAATGCATCCTGTTGCTCATTATCTATCTCATCATCAAATCTTCTCATAATTATTGCTCATTTATGTCATTTTAATTTTCTACAGTGATGATAGGAGTGGATATAACTTCTGAGAACCTCGTGCAATTGCAGATTTTCATCCTGTTGATTATGTGAAAATGTTCTTCTATGCAAATATAGGTAATCCCATGTATTCTGTCTTCTTCCTGGGTCTTGAAAGGCGAATTAAATCTTCTACTACTTGCCCTGTGATTGATTTTTCAGTAACTATTGTTCAATAACTAACATTTCCTGGATCTGTGTTTCCATAACTGGGTGTTTCTTGACTGTTGTTGCCAAATTGAAATCACTTTAACTTGGTCTGGGATTACTGACTGTCTTTTGTTCTGTTCAATAGACAATAGACAACAGGTGCAGGAGTAGGCCATTCAGCCCTTCGAGCCAGCAGTACTATTCATTATGATCAAGGCTGATCATCCATAATCAGTATCCTGTTCTTGCCTTATCCCCATAGTCCTTGATTCCACTATCTCTAAGAGCTCTATCCATTTCTTTCTTGAAAGTATTAAGAGACTTGGCCTCCCCTGCCTTCTGGTGCAGAACATTCCATATATCCACCACTCTCTGGGTGAAGAAGTTTCTTCTCAACTCTGTTCTAAGTGGCGTAACCCTTATTTTTAAACTGTGTCCTCTGCTTCTGGACTCACCCATCAGCATTAACATGCTTCCTGCCTCCAGAGTGTCCAATCCATTAATAATTTTATACGTCTCAAACAGATCCCCACTCATCCTTCTAAACTCAAGTGTAGACAAGCTCAGTCGCTCCAATCTTTCAACATATGATAATCCCGCCATTCCAGGAATTGACCTCGTGAACCTATGCTGCACTCCCTCAATAGCCAGAATGTTCTTCCTCAAATTCAATGTCTATAATAATTAGTTGAATTCCTTCTGTCATTTAAGTTGAGTTGTGATCATAGTCAGGAATGAGAACAATTGATTGTGAAGTACATATACATTGTCTAGTCTCTTATACTACTTCTTTTGCAGAGTTGCTTAGAGTAATCTCTAATCTTAAATGGTAGAGGCAAAATTGCCATAGTCCCTAAGGACTATAATGTTGCAGTCTTGTTAGACAGAGACATCTGGTGGTGAGTTTAATCTGAGGGCCACTATGCTTCAGGCAAGGGGATGAACTCGAGAAGGAGAGACCTTCATGGCAACCTGGTGATGCCAATAGCATGGGTTCTTTTCCAGCACCAATTGATGTCTTAAGTGGTAGGTCTGCTGGATCATGTAGTTGCAGGTTAAAAATCACGTATAGTCCAACAGGTTTATTTGGAAGCACAAGCTTTCGGAGCGCTGCTCCTTCACCAGGTGGTTGTGGAGTATAAGATTGTAGGACACAGAATTTATAGCAAACGTTTACAGTGTGATGTAACTGAAATTATACGTTGAAAAAGACCTGGATTGTTTGTTAAGTCTCTCAGCTTTTACAATTGGCACATTGGTTTCAGTTTTTTCATTTGTATATCCCAGAACTTTCTTAAAGTTACATTCTCACGTGAACTTTAACAATAGGTGCCATGTTGGCCCAGATAATGCATTGAAAGTGTGAGGTGCCCTGTGTGAGGCTGTCTGTGACTCAATGTTCAGACTGATTCTAATCTAAAAAAGGGGATTTACAGAATCTTACATAGATTCATGCAGTTTTTGAGCAAAATAAAATACATTACTACAAGTACAAATATAAGTTTTTGGGGTGAATGTGTGTGTGTGCATGTGGATGTATGTGTGTTGGGGGTGTTATGAGTGTCTGTGAGAGAGTGTGTGTATGTGTAGGAGTGTGAGTGTGAGTGTAAAGGGGTACAAGTCTGTGAGAGGGTGTGTGTGGTGTGCAGTGGGCTTACCTGTAGTGTGATATTAACCCAATGTTCCGGTTGAGGCCGTCCCCATGGATACTGAACTTGACTCTCAGCCACTTTGTGTTGTTGCCTGTCCCGAAGTCCGCCTTGGAGGATGATCACCTGAAGGTCCAAGGTCAAATGTCCTGGACTGCTGAAGTGTTCTCCAACTGGGTGTTTGTTGTGTGGAATCCAAATCCTCACCTTTGCAGGTTCTCAGCAATGTTTCTTCACTGGGTCAAATACAAACGTATGTACCTAGTCTGGAATCAATTATGTATCTTAAGAACTGTTTTCTCCAAGATAGTCCATTTTGAAATTAAATCTTTCTGGCAATTTAACTTCTCCTGTCAACGTTTCCAAATATGATTATTTATTCTTCTTATTTTAAAGCTTTTCAATTAATGCTCCTTTGCTCATGTTACTTTAAAGGCTTTTAATTTGGCAGTATATCAGATTTATTCTCTTTTGGTTAAAGAGTTTTATGTTTTTTTCTTGTCTTACTTGCTTTTTGCTGAACAGTATAACAAAGCTACTTCAATGCACTCCTTACTGCAGAATTTTCTCATGTTTTTGAAGTCAAAATATACCTTCTGCAGTTAGAAAGGTTGTTTCCTGGCTCTTGTGGCTACAATGGAGATTTATTGTGTACTGCAGCTAAAGTAAAGTGTTCCTACATTTGTGTGCCCAAAATAGATCATTTCCCAACTTTCTTAGCCTAATAAATAATTTTGATCTTCTTCCCCGACTTTAACAAATTTATCCTGCTGCTTTTGGCCTTAATGATGAATCCCATTCTCTAGGCAGTTTTGAAACAGTCAATTCATGGTGTCCATCATGATTCTAATATTACCTAGTGCCTTTCAATTTTAGTAAAGATTCCAGTTCAACTTTACAGCTTCCCCAAATTAATCCTGATTTTTGCAACCTTAATAAATTCTTCCTGCCTTAACTGTAATCTCAATTATGGATCTCCAACTCTGATTGTGGTCTCAATTGTCTCCTTACTTTCTTCCAGTTAGATCCTGTTGGTTTAGCCTTCAAGATGGACCCTTTATTGCTGTAATTCTGTCTTCCAGGCATTGAAATTGGTTTAAACTACTTCTACTCCCTTCTGTTCAGGACATCTCCTCTAGTCCATCAGGACCCTGATGCAATCTGTAACTTTCAAGTGTGACTAGTGTGCCAATTCCATGTAGCTTCAAGCTCACACTTGCTTCAGTGTTTCTGAACAGGTCAGAACTATACTTATGTTTGATCATATCATTTGCCTTGTAGAGGCTTGCTGCAAGTTTGTTGCTGCAGGCTGCTTGAGTATCCAACTGCTTGGGCTGTTGACTATCTGCCAAGTCACTCTTAAAATTGTAACTGGAAATTTCTTCTTGGTTTGCTGAAATTTACTCTGCACAGCTAAATTGAATTCCAATCCATACCTCTGCCTCATGTCCTATGAGCATGTAGTGCTGACTGTTGTGTGCATGTGGTTGTGTAAATAGCTGCTACCATCCTTTTCTGACGGTTCTACAGATAAAATTGGGTACAACTTTCTTAGTAAGATAGACATAGGTAGTAAGATTATTGAGAGACCTATCATAACAGATTTTCCCCTTTTGAGTTCCTAGTATAGTCTGCCTTTCCCCATCTTCATGACATCTTTCATATTGACTGAGCTTAATACAGTCTTCAGAATTATCCCTTTCAGAAGCAATCTCTTATGAATATCACCTTTAGCTCAGCACCCATTTCCTTGATTTATCCCCTGTCATGCAGACAGTTTTTTTTATAGATATTTCATTGAAAGAAATATTCTTAATAAAATTACAAGAAAATTTACAACACCAACAAACCAATAAGAGAAAAAAAAACTCCATATGTACATAGCAGCAAAGGAGAAAAATAAAACAGCAACACGACAAAACAAAATAGACAGATCAATAAAGTTAATTAATAAATAAATAAAACAGCTCAACACAACAAAACGTTAGCTCCCAACCTCCAAGAGCCCAAAGTATTACAGACAAATTTATTTGAAATTCTTCCTTCAAGGACATCGAGTACACTGGATTAGACTGTCATGGCGACGCAAAAGCCCTCATTAAAATGGCAGATAAATCTACATTCAAATAGTCCGGAGAGGGCTATCATATCCTAAAAAAATGTTCAGTTTTCCGGTGTACCATATTCGTAAAAAAAGTCCAGAGGAATATGTTCGATGATAAGCCTATGCCAACCCAACGGGCGGGGGGAGTGGTTTCAGAGATCCAACACATTAGTATGTTTTTCCTTGCACAGAAACTAAGAATATTAAAAGTTTTTTTTCCCACGAGCATCCAGAGAAGACAATTGGGTAGACCCTGGAAAAGAATGATAGGGTCCATTTTAACATTGGCCCCCATGACCCTCTCTATAACTCCTGCCACAGCACTTCAGTATGTATGGAGCCCATGGGAAGACCATAATTAATGAGTGAGAATGCCAATGCTTGTTTTACACTTAGGACATAATGAAGATACTCCCACCTTAAATTTTGAGAGACGTTCTGGGGCCAGATGGATCTATGCAAAATCTTTAGCTGCATGGCATGAGTCCTATTACAGATCGAAATCTTCCTCACATTCTTGCAAATGTCCCTCCATGCCTTCGTAGAGATCTCAACCCCTAATTCTCTCTCCCAGATCCCACAGAGCAGCTGAATGTGATAAAGAGCAGTCCATATGATAAAGAGTACAAATAGAGAGAGTACTTTTAGCATGAAGCACCCTCTTTTCCATAACAGATTTCCAGGAGTCGGTCAAAAGCATGGTCCCTTTTTGAATAAAATCCCTGACCTGAAAAAAGTACAAAAGGTCTCTGCTAGCTAAATCATATTTACAGATTTTTTTTTTTGGGCAAAGGACATCATTATTTCACCTTCAAATAAATCGCCCAAACAAGAGATTCCCCTAGCTGCCTAGAGCTTAAATCCAGATTCCATTATCCTCAACTGAAAACCCGGCATATCAGCTATAGGGGTAAGAAAGGACATTTTGGGTGTATTACTCTCCTTCTGCTGCATTTCCATCCATGCCTTAACAGATTTAATAATTATCGAATTATGGCAATATTCCGTGACCGTCTTCAATTTATCTAAAAACAGCAGGCTAATGAGGAGACATTTTGCTTGGGAGGCCTCTATATCCAGCCACATTGATGCTGGGTCTTAACTGAGATCTTTAATATCCGGGAAATCTACCACCACAAGGCAACTGTAATTTATATAGCTTGTTAAGAGGTCGCCTGCGGCGCCAAATAAAGGAACTAAACCATCCATTATGTTTCTGGAATGTTTGCCTCAGAAGAATTAAGGGGAGCATTCGTATAGGATGTAACAAATGGGGGAGAACATTAATTTTGATAAGAGCTACCCGGCCTAGCCAGGATACTGGAAGAGCTTCCCATCGCTGAAAATCTTGCTTAATCCTGTCGAGCAAATGGGCAAAATTGGCCTTAAACAACCGATCAAAGACAGGAGTAACAAAGATGCCTAAATAAAGAAAACTCTCCGGTGACCATTTAAAGGGGAACCGTGATTCACCGTCCAACTCAAATACTCTCCTAAGAACCCCACCCCCACCCAGCCCAATGGCAGAGCTTCCATTTTTGAGAAATTAATCTTATAACCTGAAAAGGAGCCAAATGAATTGATACATTGTATCAGATGGTATACAGAAACCACTGGATTTGACAGAAAAGCAAGAGCATCATCTGCATATAATGAGATCTTATGTGATATAGATCCTACTTTCGAGCTATCTATTTTAAGATCTCTATGGATCGCTTCTGCCAGTGGCTTAATCACCAATGTAAACAGTAATGGCAACCTTGCCTACTGCCTCTACAGGTATTAAAATTACTAGACCTCACACCATTGGTGAGGACCGCCGCCAGAGGATCAGCATAAAGTGCCCTCACCCATCTAATAAAAACCTTCCCAGCCCAAATCGCTCAAGGGTATAAATAGGATATGGCCACTCGACCCAATCTGGATCTAAGGAGACACTAATCCCTGAACCGACTGCTTTGACAAGCTTGAATCATAATCAGCAACCTCCTGACATTATTAGAGGATCTACGGCCTTTTATGAAATCAGTCTAGTCTGGCACGGTGGCTCAGTGGGTGGCAGTGCTGCCTCACAGCGCCAGGGACCCGGGTTCAATTCTCGCCTTGGGTGACTGTCTGTGTGGAGTTTGCACATTCTCCCTGTGTCTGCGTGGGTTTCCTCCAGGTGCTCCGGTTTCCTCCCACAGTCCAAAGATGTGCATGTTAGGTGAATTGGCTATGCTAAATTGCCCATAGTGTTAGGTGCATTAATCAGGGGTAAATGTAGGGGAATGGGTCTAGGTGGGTTGCTCTTTGGAGGATCGGTGTGGACTTGTTGAGCCGAAAGGCCTGTTTCCACACTGTAGGGTATCGTATCTAATCTAATCCTTAACAATAAAAGACAGTACAGTTTCCAATTTTAACGCAAAACCCTTAGACAACAGTTTAAAACCAGAGTTCAAAAATGAGATTGGCCTACAAGAGTCACATTCTTCTGGAGTTGTCCTTCCTGGATGTAGGTTTGCTCGCTGAGCTGGAATGTTCATTTCCAGACTTTTCGTCACCCTACTAGGTAACATCTTGAGTGGACCTCCAGGCAAAGCTTTGTTGATAATTCCTGCTTCCTATTTATATGTTTGGGTTTCTTTGGGTTGGTGCTGTCATTTCCTGTGGTGACATCATTTCCTGCTCCTTTTCTCAGGGGGTGGCAGATGGGGTCTAACTCGATGTGTTTGTTAATAGAGTTCCGGTTGGAATGCTGTGCTTCTAGGAATTCTCGTGTGTCTCTCTGTTTGGTTTGTCCTAGGATGGGTGTGTTGTCCCAGTCGAAGTGGTGTCCTTCTTCATCTGTTTGTAAAGATATTAGTGAGAGTGGGTCATGTCTTTTTGTGGCTAGTTGGTGACATGTATCCTGGTGACTAGTTTTCTGCCTGTTTATCCAATGTAGTGTTTGTTACAGTCCTTGCGTTGTATTTTGTAAATGACATTAGTTTTGCTTGTTGTCTGTATAGGGTCTTTCAAGTTCATTAGCTGCTGTTTTAGTGCATTGTTGAGTTTGTGGGCCACTATGATGCCAAGGGGTCTGAGTAGTCTGGCAGTCATTTCCGAGATGTCTTTGATGCAGGGGAGAGTGTCTAGGGTTTCAGGACGTGTTTTGTTTGCTTGTTTGGATTTGTTGCTGAGAAATCTGCGGACTGTGTTCATTGGGTACCTGTTCATTTTGAATACACTGCATAGGTGATTTTCCTCTGCTCTGCATTGTTCCTCTGTGCTGCAGTGTGTGTGGCTCGTTGGAGTAATGTTCTGATGCAGCTTCATTTGTGGATATTGGGGTGATTGCTTCTGTAGTTCAATATTCAGTCCATATGTGTTGTTTTCCTGTAGACGCTGATTTGAAGTTCCCCATTGGCTGTTCGCTCTACTGTGACATCTAGGAATGGCAGTTATCGTCGCAGAAGTGTCCAATTGCTCAGGTGAGGATCCTGTACGTTGGAACTTGTCAGAGCCTTTACCTTTTGTCATGTTTCTTTAATCAAGCAGACTTTATCACAGAATTTGTATACATTCTAAGAGTTCAAAAGCTCTTTAAATACCGAATTTTCATAGAATTAATTTAATCGTGGAGGTGAGAGTCCTACTTTGCCTGAACTGAGATGCAGACCTCTCAGATCACCGCCATCTTAGATCCCCCGAGACAGAGATGTGTTCTATGCTAGAAATGTGATTAAAAGCAGGTTGGTTTTGTCTTTCATATATGTTTACTCAACTCATTAACAATAACATCTGAGTTGTGTACTTACAGAACTCAGTATTAGCAACATTTACATTATGTACTTATTGCATCATGTATTGATAATTCAAGGCTAATATATTTACAGCACAGAACATCAATAATGCATGGGCTACGTAATTACAGAATTTGTTGTTGTGGTTCTGTTTGCCGAGCTGCAAATTTTTGTTGCAAACGTTTCGTCCCCTGTCTAGGTGTCATCCTCAGTGCTTGGGAGCCTCCTGTGAAGCGCTTCTGTGGTGTTTCCTCCGGCATTTATAGTGGCTTGTCTCTGCCGCTTCCGGTTGTCAGTTTCAGCTGTCTGCTGTAGTGGCCGGTATATTGGGTCCAGGTCGATGTGTTTGTTGATGGAGTTTGTGGATGAGTGCCATGCTTCTAGGAATTCCCTGGCTGTTTTTTGTTTGGCTTGCCCTATAATGGTAGTGTTGTCCCAGTCAAATTCATGTTGCTTGTCATCTGCGTGTGTGGCTACTAAGGATAGCTGGTCGTGGCGTTTCGTGGCTAGTTGATGTTCATGGATGTGGATCGTTAGCTGTCTTCCTGTTTGTCCTATATAGTGTTTTGTGCAGTCCTTGCATGGGATTTTGTACACTAGTGTACAAACTCCATCAACACTAGTGTACAAAATCCCATGCAAGGACTGCACTAAACACTACATAGGACAAACAGGAAGACAGCTAACGATCCGCATCCATGAACATCAACTAGCCACGAAACGCCACGACCAGCTATCCTTAGTAGCCACACACGCAGACGACAAGCAACATGAATTTGACTGGGACAACACTACCATTATAGGGCAAGCCAAACAAAAAACAGCCAGGGAATTCCTAGAAGCATGGCACTCATCCACAAACTCCATCAACAAACACATCGACCTGGACCCAATATACCGGCCACTACAGCGGACAGCTGAAACTGAAAACCGGAAGGGGCAGGGACAGGCCACTATAAATGCCGGAGGAAACACCACAGAAGCGCTTCACAGGAGGCTCCCAAGCACTGAGGATGTCACCTAGACAGGGGACGAAACGTTTGCAACAAAAATTTCCAGCTCGGCAAACAGAACCACAACAACGAGCACCCGAGCTACAAATCTTCACCCAAACTTTGAACAGAATTTGTTATCAATAGCACATGAACTATGTATCTACAGCACTCACCATCAGTCACATAATATTTATGTACTTAATAACATTTAGTTTCTGCACTTCAGTCACTCAGTTTCAGAATTTGTTTCAGATTATGCTTTGTTTCAGTAACACCATTGAAACTATGTCATATGTGAATTAGCACTTGAGCATTGAAAATGTTTCTGTGCAATTACTTTTATCACAATTTTAATGTAAAAGTAACCCATGGGATGAAAAATAGCTATTGTAGCATGGATTTTCACCACTGCTCATCCTGTTGTATGAGGTAGTTGGACTCTTGATCATCAGAAGATAAATTTGCTGCTACCATTCTCATTTTAGATTGAGATCAACTCAGCCTGGATTGTCATCAGAAATCGAGGAAAGCCACTAAGCAATCGAATGAGAGGAGTTTTTGTCTGAAACAATAAGTAGTTTATTGCATTTTAACTATTAGGTACAAGTTACATTAATCTTGTTATAACATGGGGTAAACTCTCCTGCTTAATTTAAAACCAGCAACATAGAAAAGATTTCTCCTGTGCAGTAATTTCTAAAAAATCAAGTGGCCAAGAACTATGTAAAGTAAAATTAAAAACTTTACTTCTTAAAATAGATAATAATCAACTAACCACTATTTACAATTTCTTTCTCCAACCTGTCTGTTATCTTCCCTTCCCTAATACTAGTCTGATAAAACTGCCGATTAAGATTTACAAAGCAACTCTTTTTATCTCAAAACCTGGCAGCTGTAGGTTCTTGTTTTTGTTTCCTGTGTCTTCTTTTCTCCTTGTTAGGAATTTCTGCATCACAGGTTACTGATTGAAAAGGTGCTTTTAAGGGAGAGCTGTTTTCAAGCAGTCTGTTTACATGTTGGGCTGTGGCAGTTCTCCTCTCAACTGTTCAATTTTCCCCGGTCTTATACCCCAGAGCACCGGATTGTGTCATTGGCTTTTAAGATTGTCAATATACTCAAGTCAATCTTGATTGGAATTTGATATGCTTCAGGTATAATTTAAACTGATAGGCCGAATTTGAATTTATTTTTGTCTCCAAACAACAAACTAATCGAGTGGTTCGACTCAGTATTACATTGTTACCATTTTTGAGTACACTTGGTGCTGGGTCTGGTAGTTCTGCTGCTTTTACCTCTCTTCAAGGTATATCCACATCTTCATAACACCTCCCCCGCAAAGAAAAAATGAACCATAATGTGAAAAGGTGGCTTCATTTTCTTTCTCTACTTTTTAAACACATTATCCTAACATATAGATAACTTTAATATAAGTTCACCTTAATCTCTTCCTGTGTATATATACATAAAACATTAAATGAAGACAAATCTCATCTAAATTCTATCAGTTAAATCCACGATAATGTATCTGCGATTGCATTCTTCCGACCCGCAACATGTATGATTTTTAAATTAAAAGTTTGTAACATAAGACTCCAATGAAATAGTCTCATTTTCTTATCTTTAAAACATCCTAAGACTTCTGCCAACTGTCTTCAAGGTATACCCACATCTTCATAACAATATGATCGAAATTGTTACTAAGACATGAGAAGACCTAGATCCACAGCTGTGCTCTCCCTCCCCAGGCCCATATGACATCATCAGATTGGGTGAAATTTAATGCATTCCTCAATATTAACCATTACATTACCAAATACCTAATACAACATTTGCAGTCAAGGAAGTTTATGCGAACATGTTGCACCCTTATCTTAACGTTTGTGAAGCCTAACAGCGTCATAGAGATGTATAACATGGAAACAGACCCTTGGGACCAACTGCTCCATGCTGACCAGGCATCCTAAATTAACCTAGTCCAATTTGCCAGCATGTGGCCCATTTCCCCTGAACCCTTCCTATTCATATACCCATCCATTTTAAATGTTGTAATTATACCAGCCTCCACCACTTCCTCTGACAGCTCATTGCATACAATGCACCACACTCTGCATGAAAAGGTTGCCCATTAGGTCCCTTTTAAATCTTTCCCTTCTCACCTTAAACCTATGCCCTCTAGTTTTGGACTCCATTACCCTGGGGAAAAGACCTCGGTATTCAACCAATCCATGCTCCTCATTATTTTATAAACTTCCATAAGATCACCCCTCAGGCTCCAAATTCCAGGGAAAACAGCCCCAGCCCATTCAGCCTCCCCTGATAACTCAAACTCTCCAACCCTGGCAACATCCTTGTAAATCTTTTCTGAATCCTTTCAAGTTTCACAACATCTTTCCTATAGTAGGGAAACCATAATTGCATGCAATATTGCAAAAGTGGTCTAACCAATGTACTGTAAAGCTGCAAAAAGACATCCGACCTCCTATACTCTATGCACTGACCAATAAAAGCAAGCATATCTAATGCCTTCTTCACCACTATCATAAGTAAAATTCCTACAGTGTGGAAGCAGGGCATTTGGCATATCGGGTCCACACCGTCCTTCCGAAGAGCAGCCCACCCAGACTCCCTACGCTATCCCTGTAATCCTGCACACCACAGGGCAATTGGTATGGCCAATCCACCTAACCTGCACATCTTTAGACAGAGGGAGGAAACCGGAGCACCCAAAGGATACTCACACAGACACGGAGAGCACGTGCAAATTCCAGGTAGGCAGCTGCCTGAGGCTGAAATTAAGCATGGGTCCCTGGTCCTATGATGCGGCAGTGCTAACCACTGAGCACCGTAGAACATAGAACATTACAGCACAGTACAGGCCCTTTGGCTCTCGATGTTGCGCTGACCTGTGAAACAAATCTAAAGCCCATCTAACCTACACCATTCCATTATTATCCAATGACCATTTAAATGCCCTTAATGTTGACGAGTTCACATCAGTTGCAGGCAGGGCATTCCACATCCTTACTACTCTGTGAGTAAAGAACTTACCTCTGACATCTGTTCTATATCTATCACCCCTCTATTTAAAGTTATGGTCCTTCATGCTAGCCATCACCATCCAAGGAAAAGGGTTCTTATTGTTCATCCTATCTAATCCTCTGATCATCTTGTATGCCTCTATTAAGTCACCTCTTAACCTTCTTCTAACGAAAACAGCCTCAAGTCCCTCAGCCTTTCCTCATAAGACCATCCCTCCATACCAGTTAATATCCTGGTAAATCTCCTTTGCACCCTTTCCACATCCTTCCTATAATGCGGTGACCAGAAGTGTACACACTACTCCAAGTGCAGCTGCACCAGAGTTTTATTCAGCTGCAACATGATCTCATGGCTCTGAAACTCAATCCCTATACCAATAAAAGCTAACACACCATACGCTTTCTTAACAACCCTATCAACCTAGGTAGCAACTTTCAGGGATCTATGTACATCGGCACTGAGATCTCTCTGCTCATCTACACTGCCAAGAATCTTACCATTAGCCCATGTCAGGACAAACTTATCTCGTTCACTAATGTCCTTTAGGGAAGGAAACTGCCATCCTGGTTTGGTCTACATATGACTCCAGATCCAGAACAATGCCTTCTGGGCAATGCATGTGTGACTGGAGGCCAGTGTCCAGTGGCTTACCACAGGAATCAATGTTGGGTCCCTTTATTTGTTTGTCATATATAATATAAACAATGCAGGAAAGAATGTAAGGGTTGTGGGGGACACGGAAAGGGGAGAGAGAGAGAGAAGGAAAGAGAGAGAGTGAAATGTTTGTGAATGATAAGACACAGGATTGACCTGATGGTTGACAGTGAGGAGGAAGTTCTTAGGTTACTGAAAGCTATAAACAGTTTGATCAAATGGGCATACTGATGGCAGATAGAACTTAATTGTGAAAAAGATGAGATGAGGCACTTTGGAAGAAGGAACAAGACAAGAGAGTATCCAATAAAAGGCAGGATACTAGAAAGCCCAGAGGAACAACGGGATTTCAGGGTGCTTGTCCACAAGTCCTAGAAGGCAACAGGGCAGTAGCAGTTAAGGCAGCATACACCTTCATCAGTCATGGCATAAATTATAAGAGCAGCAAGCTGTACAAATCTTTGGTTAGGCTACACCTGGAGTACTGTGTGCATGTATGGTCACTTCATTTTGATAGAGATATGACTGCACTGGCGATTCACTAGAATGCTATTTCAGATGGAGCAGATTAGCTATGGAGAGAGACTAGATAATCTTGGGCTGAGTGTTTTCTTTGGAGTAACGAAGGTCGCAAGTACACCTGATCGAGGTGTATAAGACTATGAGAGGCACGGACAGGGTGGATAGAAAACAGCTATTCTCCTTAGTTATAGGGTCATTAACAGTAGGGCATAACTTAAAGATGAAATGCAGGTCATTTAGTAGGGAGTGAGGAAAAACTTTCTCTTACTCAGGATAGTGAGGGCCTGGAATGTCTGGAACTACTTGGGAGGATATTTGAAGCAGGAAAACTCAAAGTACTTGGATGAGCACCTGACATGTTATAATATTCAAGGTCATGGGTCAAGTGCTGGAATATGGGACTAATGTAGATTTAACACAAAATTGATAGGCCAAAAGGCCTGTTTTATACTGTATGATTTTATGACTCTGCAGCAGTGGATGCACAGTCCTTGAATGTAAGTCAGAGGTGAACACATTTTTGGACATGAAGGGAATTAAATGACATGGGCAAAGGCAGAAAAATGTAGCGGAAGTGAAAAATCAGACATATTACTGTTGCAAAAGAGCTGTGGCATTTCCTTCACTCAGGCCACGCTGAGTCACAGGCGTGCGCACTGGCTTCCCAGAAATAACCTTGGATGAGCAATAAATGTTGATCTTGTTAGCTACACTCATCAGGCGAATACAAACAAAAAGGCAAAAAAAAAAAATTCTTGACTCAAGTGACAATCAATTGTTCTGGGACTTGTCAATGAACCAGGTTCCATATCCAACCTGTAAAAGATGACTGACTGAGGAAATTGCAAATAATAAATAACTAACTATCAGGCCAGCTTGAAACTAAGGTGACCAGAGGGTTCCCAATTTCCTTATTTATAAGAAAGTAATCTTTTAATTAGCTATGATCGCTTTCGGTCTTGAAAATACTGGGAACTCCCAGTATGCATGCACCTCCTAAGATTGCATTAAATCTTGAAACACCACTCTTAATATCTTTTTGTGGGTCTAGGAAGGGGGCAGGGTGTTGTTGGCAGAGAGAGTGTTAATCATTCACCAGAAACTGAATTGGACTAGCTATATAAATACTGCAATACCATTGGTATGTTGGTCTGAGATATGAATCTTATTCTCTGCGGTAAAGACTTGGGTTCAAGTCCCACTTGTTCCTGAGGTGTGTCCTAACATATCTGAAGAGGTTGATGTGTAAAAAAACCTATAAATTCTGTGGCTCCAAGTGCAAGTCAGAGGTAGGAATCCTGTAAAGAGTACCTCATCTTGAAACAATTTTTCTTGTTACAATGCAGTTTGTGTTCAGGGGGTCCCACATTGCCAACAGATTCTGTTCCTCAATCTATTCGCAAGTCGATCTGTACATAAGTTGAAATACAATACAGGACAATATAATGCAGACAATATAATCCTGTAAGTGCAGGAAATTCATATATTGGGTTAAGCTCCTGTGTAGGATCGCATTCATAAGTATGATCATTCAGAAGTTGGATGTTTGTACATCAAAATGCATTTATGTTCCCTGTTTGTGTTGATGCAGGAAGCAAATCCAGTCAGCTGGAATACTTGCTTTTGCAGAATGAAACTTTTGTTCCTCTCCTATTTATTATTGGAAGATGAATGGTTCCTATCGCTGGCCTTTAACCTTCATTATTGCACATTCCAACATCACATTGCAGTGTTCCCTGCACACATCTCCATGTTCTAAGCCATCACAAGAGCTTGAATATCAAACCAAAAAGAAACTATTTCAATAGAGCAGAGTGTACCTTTTATCCCAATATTGTATTTAAATAATTACCTCATTTCTTACAAGTGTAAACAAAAATAAACTTTTGTTTTCTCCTCTTTTCTGTACAACTGAGAATTCAGGAGAAAGTGAGGTCTGCGGATGCTGGAGATCAGAGATGGAAATGTGTTGCTGGAAAAGCGCAGCAGGTCAGGCAGCATCTAGGGAACAGAAGAATCGACGTTTCGGGCATTCCTGAAGAAGGGCTAATGCCTGAAACGTCGATTCTCCTGTTCCCTAGATGCTGCCAGACCTGCTGCGCTTTTCCAGCAACACATTTCCAACTGAGAATTCAGGGATGAGCAACCATGAGTAAATAAAACAAATACATTGTAAAAGTTGCATTCCATCCCCAAGGCACATATACATTTATTAAAAATGCAAGGTTTTATAAGAATAATATGTTTTGGATTGTCTCTATTTCAAAGCAAAATGGAAGAATGAAAATGGCCATTTAATCTGTTATAGTTCTGATTGACAGCAGGTCTTTGCTGGTTGGTTACCTAGAAGACTGGGATTCTAGGTTAAGATTACTGCGAGTGAGGTGAAATCAAAGGCAGAAGCAACTGCACTGACTCTGTATAGTCTTCCAGTCTAACAATTGTTTAGACAGAATTAGAGAGACACACACGCAGACAAAAGAAGTTATCTTTGGACATTACGACTCAGCGGAATGGGGAAATGTATTCCCATTGAAAACTGATAATAAACTGATAGAAGGTTTACTGGACCTGAGATGGTGACTCTGCTTTCTCTCCACAGATTCTGGATTAGTGGTGCTGGAAGAGCACAGCAGTTCAGGCAGCAGCGAAATCGACGTTTCGGGCAAAAGCCCTTCATCAGGAATAAAATCTCTCCACAGATGCTGCCAGACCTGCTGAGATTCTCCTGCAATTCCCATTTTTGTTTCAGAGTTCCAGCATCTGCTGTTCTTTGTTTTTATTTGCTAGCAAATATTGATTGTACCCTATAAGTATGGCAATCCTGTGAAGAGGGTATTATACTGTATAGATGTGGTGCAGAATTATCTGACATCTAGTATGTTAATAAGGATTATCATTTCTGTTGTAAACACGAAGTAACATTTCGTCAATGCTGATTTTAGTTGGTGTGCTAAATAAAAGGCTTAAAACCTGAATTCATTTTGTGCATGCTCAGCAGTTTAGTAGAAATGAGGAAGCAACAGGCCGTATGGACTGGATGAGATTGGAGAGGGATGAGATGAAATAGGAGAGAAATTAGGGATGGGGGCATTATGGAGTGTTTGATCAAATCTTGTAAATGGAAAGAGGAGACATAGCTAGGATAGCTGACTTTAGTGCTGTCTGATCCTAGCGTTGTTTTCCAAGTATCTATTGTTAAATCTTTTATAATGGCCTCTGGCATTTTGCCCACGACTGAGTCAGGCTGTCTGGTCTATAATTCCTGGTTTTCTCTCTACCTCTCTTTTCCAGTATAGGGGTTACATTAATGCATATATTATTTCTAGGCCACTTCCTTAAGTACTCTGGGATGTAGATTATCTGACCTGGGGATTTATCAGCCTTCAATTCATCAACTTCCCCAATACCATTTCGCTAGTATTACTGATTTCCTTCAGTTCTTCCCTCTCACTAAACTCTATGTTTCCCAACATTTCTGGTATGTTATTTGTGTCATCCTTTATGAACACAGAACCAAAATAGGTAATTAGTTGGTAAAGATTAGAGTGATGCTGGAAAAGCACAGCAGGTCAGGCAGCATCCAAGGAGCAGGAAAATCAATGATCAGACAAAACCCCTTCATTAGGAATGAGGCTGGGAGCATCGGGGGTGCGGCCACTTCTTTGTTCCCCATTATAGATTCTCCTATTTTCTGACATTTCTCTCCACCAATCTTTTTCTCTGCACATATCAATAACCTTGAGTCAGTTTTTATGTTCCCCGCTTGCTTAGTCTCATACTCTATTTTCCCTTTCTTAATCAATCCCTTTGTCTTCCTTTACTGAAATCTAAACTGTTCCCATTCCTTAAGTCTGGTCAATTTGAATGCCTTTTCTTTGGACCTAAAACCAGCTCTAATTTTTGTTGTAAGCCATAGTTTGGCTATCTTTCCTGTTTTACTTTTGCATGAACAATTTTTGCAATTCACCCATGTGCTCTTTAATTGTTTGCCAATTCCTTTCCACCATTATCTCTTTAAGCAATGTTCCCAAATCTATCATAGCCAACTCATACCTCATACCATCATAGTTTCCTCTGTTTAGATTCAGGACCTTAGCCTTAAAATCAACTACATTATTCTTCATCTTGAATGAAGAATTCCATCATATTATGGTCACTCATCCCCAAGGGGCTTCACACAACTAGATTGCCAATTGCTCCTTTTTCATTATACAGCACACAGACTATGAAGGCCTGTTTTCTAGTTGGTTCCTGAATGTATTGGTCCAGAAAACCATTCTATATTCACTCCAGAAATTCCTCCTCTCAGTATTGATACTAATTTGACTTGCTCAATCTATATGCAGATGAAAGTCATACATAATTAAAGATGTTCTTTTATAGCAGATATCTTAATTTGCTCTTTAATACCATTTCCAACATCATCCTTACAGTTTAGGAGTTTTATACAACCCCCACTAATGTTCTTTGCCCCTTAGCGTTTCACAGCTTTCCCTGTAGATATTTCATATCATCCAAGCTAATATCGTCACTACTGCCTTAATTTCCTCTTTAATCACCAATACAACTCCATTGCCTTTGGCTTTTTAGCTCCTTCCTAAATACAGAATATTCTTGGACATTCTATTCCCATCCTTGGTCACCCTGCAGCTATGTCTCTATATTCCTGACTTTCTGATGCCTGTTTTCATCTATTTTGTGATTAACTAATCCCTTTATTGTAAATATTCTGCACCATTATGGCACAAAACCTTAAGGCTTATGGTTTAAATTTTACTTATCCTGTTCCCATTATTTTTCACTGTGTCCCTGTTTGATCCTAGCCCTTGATTTCTTCGACTATCACTTGACTGATTCCTCTTTCTGTCTTTTGTTCTTCTCCTTGATTCCCCTTCCCCTGACTTCTTTCATAGATTCCCATCCACCTTTAATTCAGTTTCTAACCTCTCCAACCACTCGAGCAAATATGCCCCCAAAACATCCTGGCCAGGTGTGTAAACACGTTCAATTTTACTTGTTCCACCTCCCCCGGAATGAGTCCCAATGCCTCAGAAATCTGAAAGCCTTGTTCTTGCACCATCTCTTCAGCCTCATATTCATCTGATATTTCCTGTTAGTTCTACTCTGACTAGCAGTTCACATTTATAGTAATCCTGAGATCACTAACTCTGAGGTCCTACTTTTAAACTTACTGCCCAACTCCCTGTATTCAGCTTTTCGGGCCACATCCCTTTTTAAACCTATGTTGCTTGTAGCAATGTGTACCATAGCCACTGGCTGAACAACTCCTCCTTCCAGAATGTCCTTTAGCTGATTTGAGGCATCCTTGACCCTGTCACCAGGGAGGTCCTGCACCATTCTGGAATCTTGTTTACGATGCAGAGTGTTTCTAATAGCAAGGATTCAATTCCCACACTGGCTGAGGTGACCATGAAGAATTCTGCCCTTCAACCTTTCCCCTCACCTGAGGTGTGGTGACCCTCAGGTTAAACCACCACCAGTCGACTCTGTCTTATGTGGGAGTAGCTCTGCGGCCCTATAGGATTTTGGTGACTTTACTTACCATACATTTCCTCGGTAATACTTTGCATCCTTGATATCAGGATGACTTTTCTCTGATTGGTCAACCCATGGATGAATTTTTATGGGAAATTGGGGTATTTTGAGAGTTAATCCACTGACCATCCCCATATATTTTGAGTACATGGGTGGAGGAGACAGGAAAAAGGGGTTTAAGCAGATGATTTGAAGTAGATAAAAGAAGTTGGGGAGTATATTTGTATTCCAGGATGATCTTAGAATCAAGAGCAATTTTAGCAGCGATGAGGCCAGATCTGACAGTGAATGTTTAAAGCTGTTGTGGACCCATATCCTTTTGAGGCTATGCCATAACCTATGGAAATGGAGCTAAGAGGAATACCTAGGAGGAACAAACATGGTGAGTTTCATGATGTTACTAGGGACGAGTGGTGTTCAGCAAATCAGTAGCTGTACAATCATTGTGGTGATTAGAGGGCTAAAGGCTGGGCACTTGGAATAATGAAAGTGTAATTATAAGTTAATTAGTAAATAGTTTTTTTCAGGGAAAGGTAGAGTAGGGCATGGAAGGAGAGATGTGTGTGGAGATTGATATAAGGCAATGATCAGATTAAAAAGTACACACATTGATATGTAGCTACCAGTAGATTTCTAAAGCTTAACTCAATGTTCCAAAACAGTAGGAATGAGTGAAACTCAACAAAAGCGGAGAAGTAATCTGACATACTGGATCTGAGGTCTTCCTACAGTGGAGTTTTGCCTCTAGGAACTCAACTATACTGAAAACACTTTAGTCTCTGCACTGTGAGGTTGACATCTTATCCATTCTTATCCAACCCATTAAAGTAATGTATTCTGGCTGAAAATCCCTTACATGTCTGGCCCATTTGTCTCTAACTCTTTTGGGCCACTCATTGTACATTTTACTACGCTGGTGTAGCATTAGTGTCGGTTTGTTATGTGCTGTGGTGATGTGTCAACTCATAAGCAGTGCGTAGGACAAGTGGGTCATTATATAACTTTGTTCTGTGACATTTTATGGAACTTTTCTCAAAACCTTTCTGCCAGAGTACACAAGGAGTCAGTGAATGGTTATATTTGGCTGCTAGTTCAGGTATTCTATAAGCTCCAAGATTTGAATCAAGTTTGGCTCTTATGATGACAGTTCTGTCCTTGGCTTGCTCAACGAGTAAAATGTTCCAGTTTCCAATATCCTGTAAACTGATTTCTTGAAATTAAGTCTTGTGACTTGCAAAAGCTGACAAAAAAAAGTGATCTTACCTGGCTTGCAGCTTACCCAAGCAAAATGTGATATTGGATACTAAACTTTGTGCTTGAGTATCAGATCTTAAACTAGAAAAACATGCTGAAAAGCAATTTGTTCTTTTTGGAAACTTTGTGAGAATGAGGATCTGGTCTTTTCCCTCATCAATTTACTTTCTCGATATAATCTGAACCTCTGTTTGCCTATGTAGTCGTAGGCTGAAACTTATACCCCACCATTTACTTTTGATTGCCAATATATATTTAATATCCAGTGTCATTACTCAGGTGGTTATGGAACTTTAGTAACCTGATCCCTGCAACTACTTAAGAGAAATTGTACTCATGCTGTTTGTGTCCATTCACTTTCCATATAAGTCCACAATTAATTTTGACTGGCACAGACTCGATGGACTGAAGGGCCTTTTCTTGTACTACAAACCTCTATGACTCTGAGTTAGTTTAACCTTCATGTATTATGACACATTGACCTGAATTATGGGTGAGTCCAGAATCAGGGGACACTGTTTAAAAACCAGGGGTTGCCCTTTGAGGAAAGGGGGATATTTTCTGTCAGAGGGTTGTGTGACTTTGAAACTATCTGCTTATGAAAGTGGTGGAAGCAAGGTCTTTGAGTCTTTTTAAGGCAGAAGTAGATATATTCAGGAGCTAGAGAAGATTTTATTTTGCACAAACAAACTCCCACGACCAACAAAGGGATAATAACTGAGTAATCTGCTTTTATGATGTTGATTTTTAACTCTAGTATGCCCAGTGAATGGGCAAAAAATTGAAGAGTATGTTAGTTTCATATATCCCATATAGATTAATTTCCTAATAGTTCACAAAAAAATTGCTATTTCATTCAATAGCCCAGATCTTTCCATTCGACCAAAGTAGACAGGAGTTGCATGTCGGGACGATGCAAAGTTCTGATGCAGCTGACTCCTTGGAAAGTGTCTGTGTAATTGAAACTTCTGATGTGGTTTCTGACATCTGAAAGGAGAAAGGATGGTGATCTAGAACATTCCTATAGTAAATAAACAGAGGTAGTCACAGGAATAAAATGTAAATGTAGAACTGAACCGTCAACTAAACATTTTATCAAGTGATTAAAGCCAGAAATCATTGCAAACAATGCTATGTTTTTCAATATATGTGCTGGCCTGTAAAACATAAATGAAAATCATATGTTGCTTCTTGATACACTCTAAATTGTAAAGGCTTTCATGGAAAACTGTTGAGAGAACATTTTGGCTTTTGTGAAATAACAGAACTGAATACCAAACACTTATGAAGGATGACTGATCAGCCAAGGTTTGGATGTTTGACTTGGCCATACTCTCCTTGGCTGAAGCTAAATCTTTCAGGTTCCCAGAAAGACTGGCTCTCCAGTTTAGCCTGCCTTGATCATAACTTTAAAAAAATCTCTGACACTGAAAAGCCACAGCATTGAAGTTGGCACAAGATTGCACACGTTCCAAATGCTAAGCAGCCTGCCAGATCTTAACCAACAGCTCATTTGTTGACTTGGCACAGATCCCACTTGTTTCAAGTCCTGACTGTAATTTTACTTTGAAAATTGCTGACAGGTTTACACCTGGCATGATCCAAGTGTCTCCAAGTGGCTCGAGGTTTCTTTTGTAAAAGAAATTGATCTGGTGAAAATTCAAGATTTAATTCTCAAACAACTTATAGTACCTTTGATGTAATGAAATGTGCCAAGATGCTCCATAGGAGCATTATAAAACAAAGTATGACATCAAGTTTCATAAGAAGATATTAATACTGATGGCCACAAGGGTTGAAAAGGTAGTTTATAAAGGACATTTTAATGGAAGAAAGAAAAATAGAGGCCAGGAAGGAATTCCAGAACTTACAACCGTGGTAACTGAAGACAAAGCCACCAGTGGTGAGCAAGTAAAATTGGGGATTTGGAGAGGCCAGAATTAAATAAACCGAAGTTGTTTAGAGGCTTGTGGGGCTGCAGGGAATTATAACATTAGGAATGTTAGAGACAATGGAGGGATTTGAAAACAAGGATGAGAATTTTAAAATCAAGCCTTTGCTTGATGGAGCCAAGGTATGTCAGTGAGTGCAAGGATGACAGGTGAGCAGGTTTTAGTGTGAGCAATATCACAGGCAGTTGGATGACCCCAAGTTCACAGAGGCTAAAATGTGAGAAGTCAGTTCAGTAGCATTGGAATAGTCCTTGAAAATGTCTTTCAAGCCTGAGGAACTTTTGATAGGTTTGAATTAAGCTTAGCGGTTGGCATCTCCCACCCCCCTGTTGAATGATTTGGATATTTGAAACCTATTGGAATACAGAACGTACTAGATAATATGGGTTTCCTCTGTGTTACATGATTCAGTGGAGCGAGGCATTCTGCCACTCAGCTACTTAAAGGTGGCATGGTCTTTGTACTTTGGCAGAATGAGACTGGGATTTCTATGGAAGGACATTGATTTTTATGTCAGTACTCCACTGATTGTACAACTGCCTTTATGGTAATGAGATGTGCCTATTGCAATCGAATATGATCAGTCACTTGTGAATATTCCTTTTTCAGTTTAATAGAAATACAAGAAGCAACCTGCTATCTTAGGGGTTGCTTCACCTATTTCTATATCTGCATTTAAATTAAATTGCCTGTACTGATTAAAATGGTCACCTTTTTATCCCACTTCGTTTCTCCTCTATTTTCTGTTATTTGATGTCTTTCACAGGAACATTGATCCACTGGCTTTAGGGATGCTTTGACTTTTTGCCTGAGTGGCTGTTGTGACCCTTGACACATTATTGACCATTGACATATGGATGTAGGTTTACTCAGAGTTGTAAGGTTCATTTCCAGACGTTTTGTCACCCCACTAGGTAATATCTTCAGTGGGCCTCAAGCAGAGCACTGCTGATAATTCCTGCTTTCTATTTATATGTTTGGGTTTCTTTGCGTTGGTGATGTAATTTCCTGTGATGATGTCTATCAACAAACACATCGGATTAGACCCTATCTACAACCCCTGAGAAAAAGAAGAGGAAGTGACTTCACCACAGGAAATGACATCACCACAGGGAATGACATCACCAACCCAAAGAAACCCAAACATATATATAGAAAGCAGGTATTATCAGTAGTGCTTCACTTGAGGCCCACTGAAGATGTTACCTAGTAGGGTGACGAAACATCTGGAAATGAACCTTCCAGCTCAGTGAGCAAACCTACATCCAGAACCTCAACCTGAGCTACAATTCTTCTCAAAACTTTGGGAAATACTCAAAATCTCTGCTGGTAAATGATGGGCTGTTGTCTGTGAGCAATACTTCTGGGAACCACATGTATCGTAAAAGGTGCTTGCAGCTTTTCTATCATCATCTCAGTGTTTGACGAAAGAGTTTGATGCATGTCCAGCCACTTAGAATGGGGATCCACAATGATGAAGAACATTGAGTCCATGAAAGGACCGGCATAGTCAATATGTAACTGGGTCCAGGGTTTAGGAGTCCCATGAATGTGGGGGAGCTGCGGGTGGTAATTTTTGTCCTTGTTGGCACTCTGGGCACTGCCGCACCTGCAATCCTGGCCAACAGACATAATCGGTAACATCTTCATTTTGAACACTGTTGGATGACCCTGGTGGAGTTCAGCCAATATCTAGTGGTGACCTTTGTTTAGGATAATCATTCTTGCTCCCCATAATAAAATGCTATCGTCTATGGTGATATGGTCTCACTGACTCCAGAAAGGTTTCAGTTCTGGTTGTGATGGCCCTTTTGTTTACCCCATCATGACCAGCTGTTTTCATTTTGTCAGGACCAGATCTTTTTGTGTCCACAGTCACATGTTGTAGTGGTGACTAGAAGTGTCTTGAAAGTTTAAAACCACATGTACTCTTTGAGTGGTGATACCACCGGTGGTGTATCTGCCAGCGAGAGGCAGCTCAAAGCATCTGCATTTGCTACTTAGCCTCTCGGATGGTGTTCCACCTTGTAATTGCATGTATTTAGAATGAGAGCCCATTGCGGAATTCAACCTGAAGCTATGGGTGGCATGGCCTCGTCCTCTTTGAGTAGCCCACGCAGGGCTTTGTGATCTGTTATTTTTATGAATCTCTAAAGGCATTAGTGGAACTCTCTCACACCAAGGAAGTCTACATGATGACACACTATGATCTCAAGCAAGATCTGATATTGACATGCGATGCCTCCCCGCACAGCATCAAGGTAGTATTAGCATATATGTGTGGCCCAATGGAAAGGAATGCCCAATAATGTATGCATTCAGGACGTTTGCTAATGCTACATCCAGACAGCGAAGAAAGATTTGGCTGTCCTATTTGGAGTCAGGAAATTCTACCAATACATTGATGGATGTAAATTTGTAATAATAACAGACCACAGCCTGTTCACTCTGAGAGCAAGCTCTAAGAGAGCTAGATCAGTGTGAAGGACTCTCTCCAGGTAAATAAAGGGTGACTTGGTGATGGGATACTGGCCTCTGTGGAGTTATTCTAAATAGGAGCCGAGCCTAAATGCTGGGTCAGAGAGCTGATGGAGCGGGCTGGAGAAGCAGGATGATTTAGAGGGAAGATTCCTCATTATTATGATCTGACTCAAGACCCTTAACATTTGAACAAAAGTTCCTCATTTTAGCCAATAGGACTGCATCACAAGTTTCAAAGTTTTAAGCAAAAACAAACTTTTCTATATATGAAAGACTCAAACAAAACATTCATAATTAATAATATAGTTTATAACCACATATATTATGCATTCAATATGCTTCTTATTTCCTCCAAGAATTCTCTTTTACTTAAAGATATAATTATTAAATTCCTTTGGAATCACTCAAAAGTGTGCCATAGTCTTCTGGAAACATGGGACTGAATCTTACATTTTTATTTTCTGTGTCAGTTTTGTCGTGCGTAATGGAAGGTTTCTTTCTGTGAGCCCTTACTAGTTTTTCCACTTTATCTTATCAAACTTGCCTTTCTAACCACCAAACACTCTCCTGTGATGCTCTTCTGTCTAATGCTAATGCAATTCTATTACATGCCTTAACTGGAAGAACTCGCCATGCTTGCGTGTCCCAATATGAATGGACATCTCTGGTGCTGGTGCCATTTTAAGTGGCCACTGTAGGCCTGGACAACCACTCTTAGTACGGAACTGCCCTACACAGTTCTTGGTATTAACCTGGGCATGGCAGATAAAGGAAATGTGGTGTCGTGCTTTGTGAACAAACACTACAAGGTCCTGGGTTTAGATTAGAGTGGTGCTGGAAAAGCACAGCAGGTCAGGCAGCATCCGAGGAGCAGGAATATCGACGTTTCAGGCAAAAGCCCTTCATTAGGAATGAAGGTGGAGAGATAAATTGGAGGGGGTGGGGCTGGGGAGAAGGTAACAAAGAGTACAATGGGTGGATGGGAGTGGGGATGAAGGTGATAGGTCAGAGAGGAGGGTGGGAGAAGTCTCTGATTTCCAGCATCTGCAGTTCTCACTTTTGACTACAAGGTCCTGGGTAGACATGGTGGTGCAGTCAATAGATGTCCTCCTTCTCCAGGGCCAGCAGAAGAGGCCATGACATCAGACCTTGCCAACCTGGTCTGAGGTTTGCACTTGGGTCAGTGCAGTCACAGCCATTTGGAGCAGTATCCAGCAGTGTAGGAAGACGGTCCTTCTCCTTTCTGCCAGTATTGGACCATGCTGCATCTTATGGCAGCTGGGCACCTACATTGCAGTAGCATTGCAATGATAGTTTCCAATGCATCCTGAAGTCCAGCAGGCTGATGCAGACTGTAAGTAGATTGGAGATCTCCCATGATGCAAGGAGGCTGGCATTTGTTTGATGTGGATTGGATATAGATTGTATGTGCCTAATGCCTGTTAAATGTGTTCCAAAATGTTGGTGCTGGGTGTCCAAGACAGAGATGTGGAGGAGCAAATGACAAACTGAAATTGTCAAGTACCCACTCCAATTTTCACTTTGGAATCTCACCTCATTGCCCAGAACTCTGTTTAAAAATGTAATGAGTTGTGCTTGAACTCTTGCCTGATTGTCCCAGATTTTTCATCATAGTCCATATTGTTGAGGACCAATAAAAATTTCACCCATTAAAACAAGGAAATAGGAGTGGAGAGTAGGCCATTTGACACATTTGCTATTCAATATGATCATGGCTGATCCTCTATCTCAGTGCCATACTCTTGTTCTCTCCACAGTCCCTTTGATGCCTTTAATGTCTGGAAGTGTATTTCTTTTTTAAACATTTTCAATGATTCATACTTACAATCTCTGAATTAGAGAATTCCACAGGTTCACTATCCTCTGAGTGAGGCTATTTCTTCTTATCTAGATAGAGTTAATGGTAGTTGTCTTTTCTCTAGCAAGGGGATTTCAAGATTGGGGGCAGTTTTTTAAGGTGAAAGGAGAGAGATTTTAAAAAAACAAGAGTGGCAATTTTTTTTAAAAAGGAGGGTGGTTCGCATGTGGAATGAACTTCCTCAGGAAGTGGAGGATGTCAGGACAATTACAATGTTTAAAAGACTTTTGGATAAGTACATGAATAGGAAAGATTTGGAGGGATATGGGCCAGGAGCAGGTAGATGTGACTAGTTTAGTTTAGGATTATGTTTGCCATAGACTGGTTGAACTGAAGGGTCTATTTCTGTGCTGTACGACTCTATGACTCAGTCTGAAATGTCTTACAGTGTATCCTGAGACTGTGACCCTTGGTTCTGTACCCCCAGCCAAATGAATCATCATTCCTGCATCTAGTCTGATCATCCCTATTAGAATATTACATTTCAGAGAGATCCCTGTCATTGTTCTAAATTCCAACAAATACGTGGCAAACCTGCCATCCCAGGAATCCACCTGATGAACATTGTGTTCTACCTCAATGGCACACATATCTTTTCTTTGCTAAGGAGACCACAACTGCACACAATACTTTGGGTTTGGTTTTACTGAGGCCCTGTACTGCTGCAATAAGACATCCTTACTCCAGTACTCTCACCTTCCAGCAATAAAGGTCAAAATACCATTTGCCTTCTAATTGCTTGCAGCACCTGCTTGCTTTCAGTGATTGGTATACAAGGGCAACAGCTTTGAGTCGTAGAGTCATAGTGATGTACAACATGGAAACAGACCCTTCGATCCAACCTGTCCATGCCGACCAGATATCCCAACCCAATCTAGTCCCACCTGCCAGCACCTGGCCCATATCCCTCCAAACCCTTCCTATTCATATACCCATCCAAATGCATCTTAAATGTTGCAATTGTACCAGCCTCCACCACATCCTCTGGTGGCTCATTCCATACATGTACCACCCTCTGCGTGAAAATGTTGCTCCTTAGATCTCTTTTATATCTTTCACCTCTCACCCTAAACCTATGCCCTCTAGTTCTGGACTCCCTGACCCCAGGGAAAAGACTTTGTCTATTTATCCTATCCATGCCCCTCATAATTTTGTAAACCTCTATAAGGTCATCCCTCAGCCTCCGATGCTCCAGGGAAAACAGCCCCAGCCTGTTCAGCCTCTCCCTGTAGCTCAAATCCTCCAATCCTGGCAACATCCTTGTAAATCTTTTCTGAACTCTTTCAAGTTTCACAACATCTTTCCGATGGGAAGGAGACCAAAATTGCACACAATATTCCAACAGTGGCCTAACCAATGTCCTGTACAGCTGCAACATGACCTACCAACTCCTGTACTCAATACTCTGACCAATAAAGGAAAGCATACCAAACGCCTTCTTGACTATCCTATCTACCTGCGACTCCACTTTCAAGGAGCTATGAACCTGCATTCCAAGGTCTCTTTGTTCAGCAAAGATAGGACCTTATCATTAAGTGTATAAGTCCTGCTAAGATTTGTTTTCCCAAAATGCAGCACCTTGCATTTATCTGAATTAAACTCCACCTGCCACTTCTCAGCCCATTGGCCCATCTGGTCCAGATTAGATTAGATTAGATTAGATTACAGTGTGGGAACAGGCCCTTCGGCCCAACAAGTCCACACCGACCTGCCGAAGCGAAACCCACCCATACCCCTACATTTACCCCTTACCTAACACTACAGGCAATTTAGTATGGCCAATTCACCTGACCCTGCACATCTTTGGATGGTGGGAGGAAACCGGAGCACCCGGAGGAAACCCACGCAGACACAGGGAGAACGTGCAAACTCCACACACTCAGTCGCCTGAGGTGGGAATTGAATCCGGGTCTCTGGCGCTGTGAGGCAGCAGTGCTAACCACTGTGCCACCGTGCCGCCCACGATGGTATCATCTGCAAACTTACTAACTGTACCTCTTATGCTTGCATCCAAATCATTTATGTAAATGACAAAAAGTACTGGACCCAGCACCGATCCTTGTGGCACTCCACTGGTCACGGCCTCCAGTCTGAAAAACAACCCTCCACCAACACCCTCTATCTTCTACCTTTGAGCCAGTTCTGTATCCAAATGGCTAGTTCTCCCTGTATTCCATGAGATCTAACCTTGCAAATCAGTCTCCCATGGGGACCCTTGTCGAACGCCTTACTGAAGTCCATATAGATCACATCTACTGCTCTGCCCTCATCAATCTTCTATGTTACTTCTTCAAAAAACTCAATCAAGTTTGTGAGACATGATTTCCCATGCACAAAGCCATGTTGACTATCCCTAATAAGTCCTTGCCTTTCCAAATACATGTAAATCCTGTACCTCAGGATTCCCTCCAACAACTTGCCCACCACTGAGGTCAGGCTCACCGGTCTATAGTTCCCTGGCTTGTCCTTACCACCTTTCGTAAACAGTGGCATCATATTGCCAACCTCCAGTCTTCCGGCACCTCACCTGTGACTATCGATGATGCAAAATTTGGACGTCAACATTTCCCAATTTATTACTTTATGAATAATATAATGCCATACAGATTTTTAAAAACGGAAATGTATAACTTTATACTTATCTACATTATAGTACGTTCCCCCACTCATTCAACTTGCCTAAATCATCCTGAATGCCCTTTACATTCTCCTCACCACTCACAACCACACCTAGTTTTATCATCAGCAAACATGAAAATATTACATTTGGTTCCCTCATCCAAATTGTTGATATATGTTTTAAACAGCTGAGTCCCAAGCACTGACCGCTGCAGTAACCCCATAGTCACCACCTGCTAAGCAGAAGACAACCCATTTATTCCTATCCTTTGTTTCCTGTTAACTAACCAATTCTCAGTCTATGCCAGTATATTACCACCAATCCCATGTGATTTAATCTTGCATTATAACTTCTAATGTGGTAATAAATCGAAAATTTTCTGAAATCCAAATACATCACGTTCTCTCTTTCTGCCCTACCTATTCCAAAAAACTCCAGTAGGCTTGTCAAACATGATATCCCTTTCATAAATCGATGTTGACTTTGTGTAGTACTGTTGGTATTTTCTAAGTGTCCTGTTATGACTTCCTTTACAATAGAGTCTAGCAATTTTCCTATTACTAATTGTAGGCTAACTGGTTTATAATTGCCTGTTCTTCTTCCATCCTATTTGAAATAGTTAGATTACATTTGTCGCCCTCCAGTCTGCTGGGACTGTTCCAGAATAGAACATAGAACATAGAAGAATACAGCGCAGTACAGGCCCTTCGTCCCTCGATGTTGCGCCGATCCAAGCCCACCTAACCTACACTAGCCCACTATCCTCCATATGCCTATCCAATGCCCGCTTAAATGCCCATAATGAGGAAGAGTCCACCACTGCTACTGGCAGGGCATTCCATGAACTCACGACTCGCTGAGTAAAGAACCTACCCCTAACATCTGTCCTATACCTACCCCCCATTAATTTAAAGCTAAAGAATGTACAGAACTTTGGAAGATGACAATCAAAGCAGCCACTATCTCCATAGCCACCTTGTTTAATATCTTAGGATGTAGATTATCATGTCCTGGGGATTTATCAGTTTTCACTCCGTTAGTTTTTCCAGCACATTTTTTACTATCATTAATTTCTTTCGATGCTTCTTTCCTTTGCTTCCCTTGCCCTTCTGGGAGTCTAATTGTATCTTCTTTTGAAAAGACAGAACTAAAGTAATTGTTTAATTGCTCTCCATTTCCTTGCTCTCCATTTTCAATTCTCTCCTTTCAGATTCCAGTGGCCTATTTGTTTTTACCTATTTCTAGAAGAGCTTACAATCTGCTTTTATGTCCCTTAAAACTTAACCCTTGTACTGTATTTCTTAATCAAACTCTTGGACCTCCTGTTATTGAATTCTAAACTGTTCCCAGTCCTCAGCTTGGTAGCTTTTTGCACAACTTTATATGACTCCTTTTTAGTCAAATACTGTCTGTAATCTGTCACAACCAGATTATTAATTAACACTTTCTCATTGCCCAAAGCCAAATCCAGGATAGCCTATTCCTCAGGTGGTTCCTCTACATACTGGTCTAAGAAAACATCTTGTATACACACCAGGAATTAATCTGCCACAGTATTATTGCCAATGTGGTTTGACCAGTCTATTTGTATATTTATAGTCACCCGTTATTACTGTGGCACCTTTGTTACATGTGGGTGTCTCTAATTTCTTGAATCTCTAATTCTTTTTAGTTCTAGATATTCAGAGATAAGACTTTCACTTACCATCTCTTCACTATATTGTCTCAGCCCATGGTTCTGTTTGCCCTTTCAGAGCTTTCAAGTTAATCCCTTGGTGCTTCCTATTGTCATAAGACACTGTGAGGACCAATGTAATTTTCCTCCACTGGCAGGACTTATACAACTAGAAATAAAATCTTGGGTGTTGTAGAAAAGAGGGATCTAGGGGTTTAGGTACATAATTTTTTGAAGTTTTTATCACATATAGATAGATTGTTAAGAAGGCATTTAACACACTGGCCTTCGTTGCTCAGAACTTTGAGTATAGAAGTTGGGATGTTGTGTTAATGTTGAACAGGACGTTGGTAAGGCCTCTCCTAGAGTACTGTGTACAGTTCTGGTCACCCTTTTATAGGGAGGATATTATTAAGCTGGAGAGGGTTCTGATGACATTTACCAGGATGTTGCCAGAAATGAAAGGCTTGAGTAATGGGAGAATTTGGATTAGCTACTACTGAAGTTAGGAGATTGAGGGTTGGCCTTATTGAGGTTTATAAAATCATGTTGGGTATAGATAAGATGAATGGCACATATCTTTTCCCTGTGAAAGGGGATTTCAAAGCTAGGCAGCATATTTTTAAGGTTTAAAAGTACATGAGGGGCAATTTACTTACAAAGAGGATTGTTTGTGTGTGGAATGAGCTTCCAGAGGAAGTGGTGGATGTGGGTGCACTTACAATGTTTGAAAGACATTTAGATAAGTGATAAGAATCATAAATAAGAATATTTGGGCTAAGCTCATGCAGGTGGGACTAGTCTAATTTGGGCTGAAAATGTGTTGCTGGAAAAGCGCAGCAGGTCAGGCAGCATCCAGGGAACAGGAGAATCGACGTTTCGGGCATAAGCTGGGCTATTTTCAGCTCTTATCTCCAGCATCTGCAGACCTCACTTTCTAGTCTAATTTGGGATTATGATCAGCATGGACTTGTTAGACCGAAGGGCCTGTTTTCCTGCTGTGTGACTCTATGATTCTATGGTTTCAGACTTTAAACCTTTCAAATCCTGTTCTACCCTAAAATTCAAACTGGGATTAAGCAGGAACATTTGCCCTGCTTATTACAAAACCCTATTGACTATCATTTGGTTACGTTCCCTTAGTGAACTGCAAACTCCAAAGACCAGATCCAAATTGAACTAAGGCTCACAGTAAACATCCAGATGAACTAAAAGCAGGGAACCTCTCTGAGCTCCAGCAATCTCTATGATGACATAGATTGCTCTTGGATGTCCCTGAACAGAATAAGTTAATTATCCCTCATTCAAAATTCCTCCTTTGATCTGAAGAAAGAAACAGATTTTGTAATCCTTCAAAGTTTACTGAATGCTTTCAAAGTAATTTAGTTCTAATAATTTAAAAAAATTGAAATTATTATACTGTCATGTCTCCACCAAAAAGCCCACAAAAGGTCACATATTATTCAAGCTTCTCCACCTGATGTTTTATGATCTTATCTTTCTTGCTATAGATTCTAAGCTTGTTTTACTTGCATTTCACTCCATTTTCAACACATAAGATTTAATTGTGAAACTAAAAGTTCAATTCTAAAACACTGTATCTAGATATTACCAACAAAAGCATGAGGCTGGGATGGCTGAAAGCGTAGCTGCTGTGGGTAGAACAAAAAGAGATGTAAAGGATGTCAGAGGAATGCCAAGGCTGGAGTAAATTGTGGGGCAGGAGAATTGTATCTCGAAAGAGGGAGAGATGAGGAACGGTAGAGATTTAAACTTGAGACTGGAAGTTTTAAATTTGTTTTGTTGGAGAGTGGAGCTGAGCACGGTATTGATGGTTGAATGGGATTTGCTGTGAGACAAAAAGTATGGAGCAGAGTTTTGGATCGGGTAACGCTTACGGAAAATAAAGAACAGGTGGCTAACAGCATTGGAGTATTACTGAGCCTGGAGGTGACAAAATCGTTAGGGAAAATGTTAGCAGCAGGTAGACTGAAAAAGAAACAGAGATGGGTGTGTTAGAATTGGAACTAGATGTAGTCTAGTGGAAAGGATGTGAGGTTAAAAGGTCTGCTTGGGAACGGAGGAAAAAAATGACAAGTCTGGGCAACAGAGGCTAGGATGAGTACAGAATCAATGGCAAAGTTACAGAACTTGCAGCGAGTTAATTATGATGGCCTGGATCTTGATCATTTTTAACCAGAGGAAATTATGTTGCATCAAACCTGGGTGTGCTGGGCCAGCAGTCCAAAAACAGAGGGGATTTGTTATGATCAAGAGAAATAGTGAATAAGTAGAACTGGTGTAGATATAGAAGTTTCTCTATTAAACTCACCAGGCAATATTCACGAATGATTGCTCATGTTTATTCTCAGTATGCACTTTCCATTGCAATATGAAATTGCTTCATCAATGATGCCACAGGTAAAATCATTGGAATCGCTAATAACATTCAACTGGAATTGCATCAAAATCATTTCCAAGCATTTCATTCTATTCTTGATGTCCCATCCAACCTGAGTCATTCAACATTTTGAAATAATATCTGCACCAAGCCAAATTGTCTTCTCACCTCATAAATTGCTTTTATTCATTAACAGGAATGTGGGCTTTGCTGAACCAGAATTGATTGTACATCCCTAATTGCACTTGAGAAGGTAATAGGGAGCCACCTTTCGAATTGCTGCCATGCAGGTGTTATAGGAATATCTGCAGAATTGTTCCAGGGAGAAGGGAGTTCCAGCTTTTTGACACAGCAAATAAAGGAAGCAAGCTATATTTCTAACTTAGTATGGTGTGTGCCTTAGAGGCTAACTCACTCAGTGCCAGGTAAAAACGAGGACTGCAGATGCTGGAAACCCGAGTCTGGATTAGAGTGGTGCTGGAAAAGCACAGCAGGTCAGGCAGCATCCAAGGTGCAGGAAAATCAACACTTCGGGCAAAAGCCCTTCATCATCATCACTCAGTGCTGTCACTGCACTTTTACTTGCACTTCCACACATGTCATTTACTCTATCCATTGCTCCCGATACGGTCTCCTCCACACTGGGGAGACAGGACACCTACTTGTAGCGTGCTTCAGAGAACATCTCCGGACACCCGTACTAACCAACCCCACCACCCCGTGGCTGACCACTTCAACTCCCCCTTCCACTCCGCCAAGGAGATGCAGGTCCTGGGCCTCGTCCATCACCACTCCCTAACCACCCAACGCCTGGGGGAAGAACGCCTCATCTTCCGCCTCGGGGCCCTCAAACCCCACAGCATCAATGTGGAATTCACCTTTCCTCATTTCCCCTTCCCCCATCTTATCCCAGTTCCAACCTTCCAACTCAGCACCGCCCTCATGACCTGTCCTACCTGTCCATTTTCCTTCCCACTTATCTGCTCCACCCTCTTCTCCAACTACCACCATTACCCACACCTCCATCAATCTATTGCACCCTCAGCTACCTTCCCCACAGCCCCACCCTACCCCCCCTCCCATTTATCTCACCACCTCGACTTACAGCCTCATTCCTGATGAAGACCTTTTGCTCGAAACGTCAATTCTCCTGCTCCTCCAATGCTGCCTGACCTGTGTTTTTCCAGCACCACACTCTCGACTCTGATGTAACTGCTGCCCTTGTTCTTCTTGGAATTATTGATCATGGGTTTGGTAGATGATGTCTAAAGAACCTTGGGAAGTAGTTTGAATGCATCCTGTCAAAGGAATACACTGATATAACTGTGCCCTAGCGAATGGAGTGAATGTTGAAGCTGGTAAATGGAGTGCCAGTCAAGTAGGCTGTTTTGTTCTCAATAGTGTTGAGGTCTCTTCAGTGTTGTTGGAGCTGCATGCCGCCAGGCAATTGCCATGTTGAAAATGGACAAGCTTTGAGTAGTCAAGAGAGTTATTCCCCACAGAATTCCTAGCCTTTGACCTGCTCTTGTAGCCACAGTATTTATATATCTTGTTCATTTCAATATCTGACCAATGGTAACCTGCAGAATGTAGATATTAGGAGATTCAGCTATGGTAATACCATTGAATGTCAAGGTGTACTGATTAGATTTTCTCTTGTTGGGGATTGTTCATTGCCTAGCACTTGTGTGTTGCAAAAGTTATCATCAACACATCCATTCAAACTTGTTACTATCCAGGGCTTCCTGCATTTGGACATAGATTCTAGATTAGAGTGGTGCTGGAAAAGCACAGCAGTTCAAGCAGCATCTGAGGAGAATCGGCGTTTCGGGCAAAAGCCCTTCATCAGGTTTTTACCTATGCATTTGGACATACACTGCTTCACTATCTGAGGAATTGTAACTGTTGCTGAAAATTGTGCAATTGTCAAACATCCACAACTCTAACATTATGATTGGGAGAAAATCATTGATGAAGCAGCTTAAGAAGATGTTTGACCAAGGGCACTTCCAACAGTTTGTTGGGCACTTCAATAAGGAACTGCTGCAGTGACATCCAATGGCTGAGATAATGAAGTCCAAGAACAACAGGCATCTTCCTTTGAGCTAGAAATGACTTAATCCAGCAAAAGTCTTTCCCTTTGATTCCCACTGACTCCAGTTTTAATGGAGTTCTTGATAATACACTTGGTCAAAAGCTGCCTTGATGCTGAGGGAAGTCACTCTCACCTGACCTCTTAAGTTCAGCTTGCTTGTCCATGTTTGGAACGAAGTTAAAATGAGGTCAGGAGCTGAATGGGCTTGGCAGATCATCAGCAAGCAGGTATTGTTGAGGAATGATCACACTATTGAAGAAACCAACCATGGCTTTGTTGATGATTGAGAATAGACAGATGGGTTGTTCTGCTTCTTGTACACAGGATACTCCTGGAGGTTTTCACATTGTCAGGTTGATGTCAGTGTGAAACTGTATTGGAACAGCTTGGCTAGGGTTGAGGATAGTTCTGGAGTGCAGGTCTTCAGTTCTATTGCTGGAATGATGTCAGAGCACATGTGCTTTGCAGTATGCTGATCTATTTCTTGACATCATGTGGAGGGAGTCAAAATGGCTGAAGGCTGGTATCTGTGAGGTTGGGGGAAGAGACTGAGATTGACCATCACTTGGCACTTCTGGATGAATATGCTTGCAAATGCTTCATCTTTGTCTTTTTCAGTGATATGCTGGGTCCTCCCATCATTGAGGAAGGGGATGTTTGTGCACCCTCCTCCTTTAGCAAGTTATTCAATTATCTACAACTGGATGTAGCAGGACTGCAGAGCTCAGATCTGACCTGTTGATTGTGAGGTCACTTAGGATTGTCCTATTATGTGCTGCTTACACTACTTAGCACCAAAGTAATGCTGTTTTGTTGCTTCACCAGGTAAGTACCTCACTTTTCAATATATAGAGAAACCTTAATCAAGGGCGGGGATTATTTCATTCGTTAATCGAATTCCGGGTAATAGAATGCCGGATAACATTGTTTGGCCAAGCATCGGGACCTTGTGATCTTGCCGGATAATTTGATATTCAGATATCAAATGCTGGATAATCAAGGTTCCTCTGTACCTGGTGCTGCTTCTGGCAGTCACCCGAACTCTTCATTGAAACAACGTTGATCTCCTGGCTTAATGGTAATAAAAAGGGAGAAGATATACTGGGTTGTGAGATTTTGAATATAGTTCTGCTTCTTTTGGTAGCCCAGAGCATCTCATGGATATCCAGTCTTGAGTTATTGGATCTGTTTCATGTCTGTCCAATTTAACAAAGTAGTTGTGCCACATAACACGGTGAACAGTATCTTCCCTCCAAAGTCAGTACTTCAGCTCCCCAAAACTGTGCAGTGGTCACTCCGACTAATACTCTCATGGGTGGACCAATTTGCAATAGATAATTTGGTGAGGACAAGCTCAGTTAGATGTTTTCTTTTTTTTTCAGTTTCCTCACCACTCACTGTAGATACAGTTGAGCAGTTTTAGGACTCAGCCAGCTCGATCAATAGTGGTGCTACAAAGTCACTCTTGGTGAGACATTGATTTGCTCATATATAATACATTCTGTACCCTTGCTGCCCTAAGTGCTTCTTCCAAGTGCTATTCGATATGGAGGAACACTGATGGGGGGCCGGGGTGGAGATGGGTATGTGGTAATTAGCCCATTCCTTGCCATTTGTGACCTGATACCATGAAAAATAATGGGGGCAGTGTTGAGGAGTCTCAGAATAGCAATTCCCTCCCAACTGTATACCGTTGTCCACCATCTCTAGCACAGACAATGATGGTAGTGTCTGGGTTATTGCTTGTAAGGTACGATTCTGTGACTATATAAAACTATTGATTTTACTAATCTGTAAGACAACTCTCCTAATTTCAGCACAACACCCTGAATGCAAGTAAGGAGAATAATGCAAGACCATCAGTGCTGGTTTGTCATAACTGTTTTCAGTGCCTACATCAATACCAGGTAGTGTGTCTGATTTAGTCTTTTTTATTTAAGTTTTGTAATGGTTCCGAAAGAACTGAGTGGATTTTGAGATCATCCCAGAGGACAGTTAAGAGTCAAATACATTACAATGGATCTGGAGTCACATGTAGATCAGACTAGATAGGGATAATAGATTTCCTCCTCTAAAGGACTTTAGCGAACCAGATGGTTTTTATGGTTACCATTAAAATAGCTTTTAATTGCATAATTATCAATTTAATTTAAGTTTCAACATCTGCTGTGGTGGGATTCAAACCAATGTCCTCAGAGCAGGGTGTTTAGGATTAACAATATTGTGATAATACTGTATGTCATTGCCTCCCATTATAGTAGAAAGTGGTTGATTTTAATTCCCTAACAATTTTCTGATGGGAAATGTTTGGAAGCAATTAACCATGCACCAATCTGTGCAGATTGACTCCAAAGCAATTTTTATTGTCAGTCTTCATGAGCATGTGTCTGGTTTGCTTCCAACTCATTTTATTGGTTTGTTAAAAGTTGGGCATTCCTTGCCATAGGTATTACAATGGTAGACACAGGGGTTCAAGGACTCAGGGGCTTCAGAAGTCTAGGAATTGCTGGCATGGTGGAGTGGGTGTATTTATATGTCCAGAATAAGAGCATAGAATGGCAGCATGGTTACAGCACTAAAGGAGACTTTTTTGTCCATTATTTCTATGCTGGCTGTATGAAAGTTCAATTCACCTTGTGCCACTCTTTAGATTAGATTAGATTACTTACAGTATGGAAACAGGCCCTTCGGCCCAACAAGTCCACACCGCCCCGCCGAAGCGCAACCCACCCATACCCCTACATTTACCCCTTAGCTAACTCTACGGGCAATTTAGCATGGCCAATTCACCTGACCTGCACATCTTTGGACTGTGGGAGGAAACCGGAGCATCCAGAGGAAACCCACACAGACACGGGGAGAACGTGCAAACTCCACACAGTCAGTCGCCTGAGGCGGGAACTGAACCCGGGTCTCTGGCGCTGTGAGGCAGCAGTGCTAACCACTGTGCCACCGTGCCTTTTATGCCTTTTGTGCCACTTATGCCTTTTCCCGTATCCATGCAATTCTAGCAGCAGGAAGAAAACCCCAGCTTTTACCTGTAACAGAGAGAGGAATAAAAGCTTCCACATCCAGCTTCAAGAACACAGCAACTGCTGAAAGCTAAAACTAACAATCTTGGTTCTGTGGGAGTTTGACCACACCCATTCAGACTGTTTCTATTGTTCCAACTTTAAAAAAAATCTTCACAAGCTTTTTACTTTAATGGCTTTGAGCTGACTGCTCAAAACTGTGTGTCAACCTTTGTTCATAAAAAAAAGGACAAAATACACCTCTTAAAAAACCCATCACTATACAAAGTTAGCTTCATTTTAAAAACCTTTAGCTTCACACGACAATGCATAAACATTACATTGACTCTAATCATGCAAACATTCAAAATGACAATCCATTTCAGTCTTTTTTTCCTACCACTGAACACCTCCGTCTTCCTTCATCAAAGTGGCAACAACCACATTGGCAATTACTTTCTCTCGTCCTGCCATATGTATAATTTTCAAATTGAATGGCTACAATATTAAGCTCCATCTCAACAGTCTGGAATTTTTATCCTTAAAGTTTTCCAAAAGCTTTTAGGGTTATGCTCAATATATACAATTGTCTTAGACACATTACTGGAAATATAAATGTTGAAATGTTGCAACACTGACACCAAGCTCAAGGTCCCCTTCTCAATTGTGGAATATTTCCATTGATGAGTACTCAATTTTTTGGAAAAATACCCAATTGTTCTTTCTATCCACTTGTTGTCTTTTTGCAAGAGTACAGCACTGGCACCCACATCATTTGCATCAATAGCCACCTGGAATGATTTTGCGTAATTAAGTGTGGCTAACAGGTTTGGCTGCTTTCAGCCTGTCAAACACCTTCTGACATTTCTCCATCCACTGAAATTTTCTGCACTTCTTCAGCAAGTCAGTCAGTAGAGCAACCAAACTGCTAAAATTTGGTATGACCTTTCAATAAAAAATACTGAATCCCTGGAATTGTAGTACTTCCCTCTTCATCAAGATTATGGGAAACTTCCCAATTACCTTTGTTTTCACATTCCGTGGGGCCATTTGGCTATGTCCAATAACATAACCCAGGAACATTACTTGGCCTTTTTTAAACTCACTTTTTGCCAGGTTTATCACCAAGCCCATCTCCCAAAGTTGAATGAACAATTCTGCTAGATGTGTGACTAAAAATCACCAGGTCATCAATGTACACCACACAATTGGGTAATCCCAAAATGATTTGAAATATATCTGGCACATTTTTCATATCAAATGACACAACTTCATGCTGGTATGAAGCATCACAAAAGCTGAAATTTCCTTTGATCTTTCAGATAAAGGTACTTGTCAGTAGCCTCTGAGTAAGTCCAACTTAGAAATTTAAGTTGCTTGTCCCACCTTTTCAATGCAGTCTACCAAACTGGAAGAGAGAGGAATAAGATATGAATCAGATTTGGTAACCACATTGACTTTGTGATAGTCTACATAATTGTTAGGTATCATCTGGCTTTGGCACCATTACTGTGGGTCAGCTCCATTTGCTGCAACTCACTTCAATTATATTATCCTTGAGCATGCATTCAAGCTCCTTTCCAATGGTGCCAAATTTAGAGTGTTAAGTCTATAAGGATATTGCTTAATTGGAACATGATTTGCTATATTTGCATCATGTGTAATTAGATTAGTACTTCCCAGATTATTGCTACATGTCTCCACATATGATTGTAATAACTCTTTCAGGTCATTTCAATTTTCCTCTAGAAGGTAATTCAATAATTTGTGCCAATGTTTGAGAACTTCTTCACTGTCTAAATGAATTTGATGGATGTCCAATTCAGAATCATCTGAACTTGGTTCTTCATTCTGTGTTATTGCCAATAACACATTCTCCTTTTGCTGTCCTTCCCTATCAAAATACCTTTTGAGCATATTCACATGACACACACTCCATGAGATTTCCTTCTATCTAGTTGTTTCTATACTTACCTGTCCAAATGTCTTTTAAATATTGTAACTGTACCCAACTATATCCTTCCTCTGGCAACTATATCCTTCCATTTACAGATCACCCTGAAGTTTCACCTCAGGTTCCTTTGAAATTTTTCCCCTTTCACCTTAAACCTATGTCCTCTAGTTTAAGACTCTCTTACTCTGGGAAAAAGACCTTGACTATTTACTTTATCTATGCAGTTCATGATTTTATAATTCTCTACAAGGACACCCCACATCCTCCAAGGCTCCAGGTAAAAAGGTCCCAGCCTATCCAGCCTTTCCTTATAACTTAAACCTTTCAGTCTCAGTAACATCCTTGTCAATCTTTTTTGTACCCTTTACAGTTTAATAACATCCTTCCAATTGCAGGGTGACCAGAATTGTATGCAGTGTGCAGTATGTGATCATACAGTTGGAATAACTGCTCATGGGTTAAAGGCTGAAGAACAGTGGAGGATGTTTAAAGAAAAATTGAACTCAATACAGAACCAATTTACACCTCTTGAATGGAAAGATTAGATTAGATTCCCTACAGTGTGGAAACAGGCCCTTAGGCCCAACAAGTCCACACCGACCCTCTGAAGAGAAACCCACCCACACTCTTTTCCCACTGACTAAAACACCTAATGTTATTGGCAATTTAGAATGGCCAGTTCACCTGTCCTGCACATCTTTGGACTGTGGGGGGAAACTGGAGCACGCGGAGGAAACCCACGCAGACATGGGGAGAATATGCAAACTCCACACAGACAGTCACCAAAGGCTGGAATTGAACCTGGGTCCCTGGCGCTGTGAGACAGCAGTGCTAACCACTGAGCCACCGTGCCACCATTTACAGGAAAAATAGCCATGGACAACAAAACAGACAAGGGATAGCATAAAACTAAAAGAAAAGACTTAGAAAAATGTAAAAACAAAGCTCAAATCCTGCTGAAAGGACAAACATGAATAGAAAGAGTTTAGAGAGATATAGACCAAATGCTGGCAAATGGGACTAGGTCAGACTGTGAGATCTGGTTGGCCCAGACAAGTTGAACCGAAGGGTCTGTTTCCTGTTGAATGATCCTATGACTCTGTGGCACTATATAAAGACCAGCAAAGGACCATGAAGCAGCTTATACGAGCTGCTAAAAGTAGTTATAAACAGAAACTTGCAAATGACATCAAAATCAGTAAGAAGAAATGTTATAGAGGGAAAGTGAGTGGTTATTAATTCAATATTGTTCATTAAGGACTGAAAGTGGGGAATATTTCAGTATTTACAGTAGAAAAGGAGCTTACCAGAAGTCCTGAGGAAATCAATAGTGGATCAGGTCCAGCTATTGAATAAAATTGCCATAAATAAAACGTCAATGATGAAGAAGTTAATGGAACAAAAAGGTGATATATCCAGGACCTGATGGTTTCTATCTGATGGTGTTAAAGGAAGTAGCAAACACATTGCAGAATCCCTAACCATAATCTTTCAGAGTTCCCTTGATTCAGGTGTCGTCCCTCTTGTTTGGAAAATTGCACATCACTCTGCTATTTAAAAAGGGCAAAAGAGGAAAATCAGGGAACTACAGACCTGTTAGCCTAACATCTGTGGTGGGGAATTGTTGGGGTTTATAATTAAGGATGGATTTATAATAGGTAGGTCCTGTCTGACAAACCTCATTGAATGTTTTTGAAGAGGTGACTATTGTAGTGGATAGAAGATTGTCTATGGATGTTATGTATATGGACTTTGAGAAGGCATTTGATAAAGTCCAATTAAGAGATTGTGAACAGAAACCCATGGAATTGAGGTCAAATTACTGACATTGTTGGACAATTGGTTGAGTGGCAAGTGAAAGAAGGTAGGGTTAATGGGTAGATACAAAAATTAGCAGGGTGCAACGAGTGATGTCCCACAAGAATCTGTGTTAGGACCTCAATTATTCACTTTACTTTTAACAACTTGGACAATGGCACAGAAACACATATATGCAAATTTGCTAATGACGTGAAGTTAGGTGGCATTGTCGACAATGTGGATGATAGAATAAAATTTTAAAGGGATAATAATAGACTAATTGAAAGGGCAAAAATGGATTTCAGTGGCTGTAAGGTTATCCATTTTGGACTGATAAAGGATAGATCAAGTTACCTTTTAGATTGGGGATTTAAGGGATTATGTGTGTAGATGTTTAAAATGCCACACACAGGTACAGAAAATAATCAAGAATGCTGACCTTTATATCTGGGTGATAGAAGTATATAAATGAAGAGGTTATGCTGCAACTATCCAAAACACTAGTTGCTTGGAATGATACAAGAATGATACCTGTACTTCGAGGTTATGTTATGATGAGAGATTATATAAATTAGGCCAGTTTTCTCAAGAACTTAGGAAGTTAAGAGATGATATGATCAATGTCTTCAAGATACTAATATGAAAGGATAGGATAGATAAAGATAAAGTGTATCCACTAGTTGGAGATTCTAGAATTAGGGGAGATAACGTTAGGGCCAGCACATTCAGGAGAGATGTTAGGAAGCACTTCTACATATAATGGATGGTAGATATTTGAAACACTCTTTCAGAAATGATAGTTGATGCTATGTCAGTCGTTAATTTTAAATCTGAAAGAGATAAATGCTTGTGAAGCAAAAGTATTAAGGAATATGACCCAAAGACAGGTATATGGAGTTAGGCAACAGATCAGGCATGATCTCACTGAATGTCAGAATAGGCTTGAAGGGCTGAATGGCCTACTCTGCAGTTCTAGTTTTCTATTACAGATGACCCCTTCGAACCATTGAATCTGTATAGCTAAAATTATGCTAAAGTAACATTAGTTTTACTTTCCTGCACTTAGCACATAATCTTGAATGTTATAAGATTTTAAGTGCTTATCCAAGTTCTTTTTAAAGGTTGTGAGTTTACTGTACTCTACCACACTCCTAGACAGTCCATTCCAGACTCATAACACACTCTGGGTGAAAAACATTTTCCTCAACTCTCCACTAAACTGCCTGTCTTTCATCTTAAAAATGTTATTGTTATCAATCCTTCAATCAAGGGGAACAGCTGCATCCTATCCACTCTCTGCCCCTCATAATCTTATTCATCTGCATCATGTGCCCCTCAACCTTATCTGCTTCAAAGAAAACAACTCAAACTTATCCGGCCTCTCTTCATAGCTAAAGCACTCCATCCTCGACAACATTCTGGTAAGTCACCATTGCTCCATTTGCTAATTACTTTAACTTTATGCCCTCTTACCATGATCCTTCCGTCACCAGGAACAGTTTTTCCCTATCTGCTCTGTCTGGACCTCTTATGGTTTTGAATATCCTCATTAAATATACTCTCAACCTTATTTTCTCTATTTGTAATTTTGCATTGCTATTAGTGTCTTCTACCAACATGACTGATTCGAAGAAAATATGGAAATTTCTTAGACTGTATCAAGTTAGGAATTAATTTCAAGGTTAACAGTGTTCAACTCATATCATAGAGACAACAACCCCATGTGTCTATTGGCTAGTTTGAGAATGATGCTGCAGCAAAGTGCAGGTGTAACTTCTGAAGAACTGTCAGAGAGGCTCATTAAGTTAGACTCTGCCTCTGTAGAAATACAAGCCTTTTGGAAAGATTATTTTGGCAGGAAAAACAGCATATCATTGAAATATAGCTTGAGGATGGACAGAAGTATGAAGCCATATTGGCAGGCCAATAACAATTATATGCTTTAAGTGCAGCCAACACTATTACTGCGGTCAGCAAAATGCACCAAGCCAACAAAATCTGTAACAGATGCAGTTTGTTGCACCTACACGAAAGCTATCCAATTTTTTTGTGATATCTATAGATCATGAGGCACCGAGGGACTTTAGGAGCATATGTGCAGAGAATCTGGTTCCAAAGTCCAAGCCAGACCCCAGAACAATGCATAGGTGTCCAACAAGAAGCTACAATACCACAACACTGGCAACAAGGATAGATATGCAAACTCAAACTTATCAATGAGGTTCAAAGTCAACTGAGTGAAAGGCAAATTTCAAAAGGTGATCAGATTTTCCAAATTGTTAACACTATGTCGATGACTTGAAGTAATCAGAATCTTTTGCAACCATTAATATCATATGCCAAGTAAAGGCCAGATGACACTTATTAAAAGTTAAAATTGCCACAAACAGTACAGAAAATAATCAACAATGCTGACCTTTATATCTGAGTGATTGGAGTATATAGATGCAGAGGTTGTGCTGCAACTATCCAAAACACTAGTTACTTGGAATGTTGTGAGCAGATCTGGGCACCTCACCTTAGGAGGGATACATTGACTTTGGAGGGAGTACAACATAGGTTTAAAAAAAGATACCTGTACTTCAAGGGTTATGATGAGAGATTATACAAATTAGGCTTGTTTTCTCAAGAATTTAGAAAGTTAAGTGGTGCTATGATCAAAGTCTTCAAGATACTAATATGAAAGGATAAGATAGATAAAGGTAAAGTGTATCCACTAGTTGGAGATTCTAGAACTAGGGGAGATACGGTAAAAGTTAGGGCCAGCACATTCAGGAGAGATGTTAGGAAGCACTTCTACATATGATGGATGGTAGATATTTGAAACGCTCTTTCAGAAATGGTAGTTGATGCTATGTCAGTCATTAATTCTAAATCTGAAATAGACAAATGCTTGTGAAGCAAAAGTATTAGGAATATGACCCAAAGGCAGGTATATGGAATTAGGCAACAGATCAGTCTTGATCTTACCCTCTGTCAGTGCCCACTCTCTCAGCACTGACCCTCCGACAGTGCCCACTCCCTCAGCACTGACCCTCTGATAGTGCCCACTCCCTCAGCACTGACCCTCCGACAGTGCCCACTGAATGACAGAATAAGCTTGAATTTAGTGCCAACATATTGCCATTACACATCATGACAGATATGTGTCTCAGAAAGATGCAGTCTTTGTATGAGAGACTTTTACAATGTATAACAGATCAACCATTCCATGCATTGGTAGAATAGTATTGCAGTTGCAATAGGCAAGCTCATCTTGGTTTCCTGATATTGTCTCCCTGCTAGATTCTAACAGTCTAGTAGTGGCAAGACTCCCACTATATAGAAGCCTTGGTGCAATCACATTTCATGAGATTCAGATCACATCATTTATGGCAGAATAGATCATATGTGCCATAATGAAATCTGTCAATGATCTCAAATATCTTTATTCAGATGATTTGATGCAATTGGAAATTTTATGTGTGATGCAGTACTTCATCTCAAAAATGATAAAATCCCAGTCTTAATCCTCCAAGGAAGTGCAATGTGCACATTTAGAAGAAGGATTGACCAGAATTGAATGAAAGAAACAAACTGATATGGTTGAAATGGTTGACTATCACACAAATTGTGTAGCTCCATCACATGCACTGTAAAGAGGTGCTGTACGCTGACAAGATATTGCATGGCAGGTTGTTGGGTAAGTTAAATCTCATGGGATCCAGGGAAAGCTAGCCATTTAGACGCAAAATTGGCTTGATGGTAGAAGACAGGGTGGAGGTAGAGGGTTGTTTTTCAGACTGGAGGCCTGTAACCATGTGCCATGGGGATCTGTGCTGGGTCCACTGTTACTCATCATTTATACAAATGATTTGGATGAGAATTTAGGAGGTATGGTTTGTAAGTTTGTGGATGACAACAAGATTGGTGGCATAGTGGACAGTGAAGAAGGTTATCTGAGAATGCAGTGAGATCTTGGTCAACTGGGTCATTGGGCTGAGGAATGGCAGACAGGTTTTAATTTACATAAATGCAAGGAGTTGCATTTTGGTAAGGCAGACCAGGGCAGCACTTACACTGTCAATGGTAGGGCTCTGGGAAATGTTATAGAACAAAGAAATCTCGGGGTTCATATTCATTGCTCCTTGGAAATTGAGTTACGGGTTGATAGGTCTGTGAATAAAGCTTTCAGCATGCTTGCTTTCATTGGTCAGAGTGTTGAGTACAGGAGTTGCAGCTGTATAAGATGTTGGTGAGGCCACATTTGGAGTACTGCATGCAGTTCTGTTCACCCTACTATCGAAAGGATATTATTAAATTAGAAAGAGTGCAGAAAAGGTTTACGAGGATGCTACCTGGACTGGAAGGTTTGAGTTATAAGGATAGGTTAGATAGGATGGCACCTTTTCCCCTGGAGCATAGGAGACTGAGGGTTGACTTTATAAAATCATGGGAGGCATAAATAAGGTAGATAGCTGACAACTGTCCTCATGGTAGGGGAGTCTAAAACTAGAGGACATAGGTTTAAAGTGGAGGGGAAAGATTTAAAGTGGAGGGGAAAGAATCAAAAGGGTCCAGGGGCAACCTTTTCACACAGAAAGTGGTGAGTTTTTGGAACAGGCTATCAGAGATAGTGGTGGAAGCGAGTACAATTTAATCATCTAAGAAACATTTTGATAGGTATATGGATAGAATAGGTATGAGGGGTATGGAACAAATGCAAGCAAATGGAACTAATTTAAGTTGTGAAAACAGGGCATGGTCAAGTTGGGCCAAAGGGCCTGTTTCCAAGCTGTAGACCTCTATGCCTCTATGACTCGATAAAGACTGCGCCTTGGAGTATGTCTACACCTAAAGCACCTCAGTCTTTCACTTAAAAGATATTTGCACAAAATACATCACTGGAATAATTGGATCCTATATTTTCTGGAGCAATCTGCATAACGATGGTTGGCTGATTTACTGAAATGTTTGTAAGAGTCAGTAAGGGTGGGATTGTGTGGGATATCAGTGAGTAAATCATATGATGAAACCTGTGCAGTTACACAAGGCACACTAACTTATAACCACACAGTCGAAACACTCCAACAAAGGATTTGTTATCTAAAGCAAAAAAGTGTTGCTGTCTGTATTTGCTGTCCCGTGTGACAACTCAGATAGCCAGAAAAATTTTAATATCACTGTAAAAATCAAAGACAGTTCTGATGAATTTGTATTAAGTTTAATCTGCTGTCAGAACTCAGCACTCTGAGTATTTATATCAGCACTCTGATATATTTCCCTCCCCTCCCCTATCAGCTTTCCGTAGAGACCACTCCCTCCGCGACTCCCTTGTCAGATCCACACCCCCCACCGACCCAACCTCCACTCCCGGCACCTTCCCTTGCAACCGCAGGAGGTGCAACACTTGCGCCCACACCTCCCCCCTCACTTCTCTCCAAGGCCCCAAAGGAAACTTCCATATCCGCCACAGATTCACCTGCACCTCCACCCACATCATCTACTGCATCCGCTGCAGCCGGTGTGGCCTCCTCTATATTGGGGAGACAGGCCGCCTACTTGCGGAGCGATTCAGAGAGCACCTCTGGGCCACCCGGACCAACCAACCCAACCAACCTGTAGCACAGCATTTCAACTCCCCCTCCCACTCCACCGAGGATATGCAGGTCATTGGACTCATCCACCGCCAAACCACAACAACGCGACAGTCGGAGGAGGAGCGTCTTATCTTCCGACTGGGAACCCTCCAACCACAGGGGATGAACTTGGACTTCACCAGTTTCTTCATCCCCCCTCCCCCCACCTTGTCTCAGCCGGATCCCTCCAGCCCGGCACCGCCTTCCTGACCTGCAGTCTTCTTCTTGACCTCTCCGCCTCCATCCTACTCCGACCTATCACCCTCACCTTGACCTCTTTCCACCTATCACATTTCCAATGCCCCTCCTCTAAGTCCCTCCTCCCTACCTTTTATCTTCTCCTGCTGAACACTCTCTGCTCATTCCTGAAGAAGGGCCTGTGCCCGAAACGTCGAATCTCCTGTTCCCTGGATGCTGCCTGACCTGCTGTGCTGTTCCAGCAATAAAGTTTCAACTTCCATCTCCAATAAGAGACAATCTACCCATTACCCCTTGACATTCAATGGTCTGACATCACTGAATCCCCCATTATCAATACCTTGAGGGTTACTATTGACCAGAAATGCAACTGAACTCATCACATAAACACTGGCTACAAGAGCAGGTCAGAGGTTAGGATTACTGCAATGCGTAACTCATCTCCAGACTCCTCAAAGTCTGTCCACCAAGTACAAGTCACAAGTCAGGAGTGTGATGGAATAGTCCCCACTTGCAAGGTTGGGTGTAGCTCCAACAGCATCCAAGACGATTGACACCATCCACTCAGTTCACCACTGATGCTCAGTAACAGCAGTGTGTACTATCTAGAAGATGCACTGTAGAAATTCACCAAAGATCTTTAAATACCATCTTCCAAACCCATGACCACTTCCATCTAGAAGGACAAAGGCAGCAGGTAAATGAGAACACTACTACCTGCAGGTTTCCCTCCTAAGAACACTCAGTATCCTGATGTGGAAATATATCGCTGTTCCTTCACCTTTGCTAGGTCAAAATCCTGGAATTCCCTCTCTAATGGCATCGTGCATCTATCTACAGCATATGGACTGCAGCGGTTCAAGAAGTCAGTTTACCACCACCTTCTCAAGGGCAACTAGGGAGGCAATAAATGCTGGTGAGCCGGAGACACCCACTCCCATGCATGAATAAAAAATCCATAGTGTTGTTAGGAAACAAGTTGAATCATCAGGTGTAATGTTGTTCTTACAGTATCTCATCTAGGATTCAAACTGGGTACTGCCCAAAACTCACTTGATTTAAGGAAGCGAATTTTGCTTTTCTCTGTGCATAAACATACGCTGCAGGCGAACGCAGTGATCAATGACCTGCTTTAATTTATTCATAGTTTTGATATTTGGCTTGAAAACTTGTATTCATTTTCCCTTTCACAATACATTAAAGAAATTCCAACCTTGAGTGATACTCCTGTACTTGTTGGTAAACAAAATGCCACTGATAAAGCTTGGTGGATAATCCAATGTTTGAAAAACCACACGTGGAATGTGTGACTAATTGGATAGTTTCTTCACAGAGCAGGCATGGAAATAATGGCTGAAACAGCATCGTTTCTTGCTGTAACATTCTGTACATGCATGCATTTCTGGTCCCTATACAAAGCAAAACACATGTCATATGAGCAATATGTCAGGCAAGAACTTCCTTGGAACAGCAGTGGGCTGTTGGAAATGTAAATCAACTCCCTTTCATAAGAGAATGCTCTTTATGTGCAAAAGTTAGTCCTGATTCTTTTAGGTGCACAGTTTTCACATAGCAATAGATAAAGCTGGTGCTATTTCACTCCTCACAAAAGTTGTGCTGAAAAGATAAAACACTGGATGTGACAGCTTTAAAAGCTGCTCATTTGATATGAAAGCATAATTAATCATGATGTGTCAAACTATTCAGAACCTGGTTAACATCTGTGCAAGTTCAGCACAAGTGAGTACAACATGCAAGTCATTTCTCTGTGCAAAGAAAACTGAACTGAATAATTTGAGGATCCAGTATCAAAAAATTATTTTATTTAATTCTCAGTGTTTTATTTGTGCCTTCACTGAATATGGGTGTCATTGACAAGGCTAGCATTTGTTGCATGTCCCTAATTACCCTTGAGAAGTGGTGGCAAGTTGTCTTTTTGATCCACTGCAGCCCCTATCGTATAGGTTCATAGATATTGCTGTTAGGAGGAACAACTTGGTTCTTTCTCTCTCTTCCGAAGGTAGTGATTCATGATAAGGTGCATTGTTCCATGACGGGGGAATCAACAAATGGCGAATGTGTCGTTCAGAACAACACCAGCTGCACAAGTTCAATTCCTGCTTGAGCAGAGTTGGATTTAGCACCTGCAATCTTGTTCTGCCCCATGCTTGATACAGAATGGCGCCCCTGTAATGAAGAGAGGTGTCTATGGTCCCTCATGGACTTACCTTATCTATTTGATAAGTAATGCAGTTTCACCTAAGGTGCCTGCGCTCTGAGAGTGGTTGAATTTCTTTATGGTGCCCTCTGATTGACACTTTGTGAATTATACAGAAGATGCAGGGATACCCAGGGATCAAGTTATCACAACATGGTTACAAGAACTTAAAAGAAATGAAAATTAAGTCCTGTATTGGTACCATGAGTTTCTCAAGCCTAGACCATCCAAAACCTTTGAAGCGTAATCACTTCTATAAGAAATGCAGCAGCCATTTTGTTCACAATAAACTCTCACAAACAACAATGCAGTGTAAAATAGGTCATCTTTTAAGTAAGGATGGCTCAAGAAATAACTATTGACCAGGCTCCCAGAGGGAACTCCCTTGCTGTTCTTCAAAGAGTGTCACAGTATCAATATGAGAGTGTGGTGCTGGAAAAGTACAGCAGGTCAGGCAGCATCCGAGGAGCAGGAGAATCGATGTTTCGGGCATAAGCTCTTCATCAGGAATCTTTGAGAGGAGGAGAACTTCTTCAAGATAGGCATTCTTGGCAAAGGCTTCATAGCAAGGTTAAAATCAACTAGTAGAAAGTGAAGATTGCAGATGCTCTTTCCTGCTCCTCGGATGCTACCTGACCTGCTGTGCTTTTCCAACATCAGATTCTTGACTCTGACCTCCAGCATCTGCAGTCCTCATTTTCTACATAGTATCAACACATCCACTTTTGAGAGCAAATTGTGGCTAGACAGTTGTTAATTTATATTCCTCAGCACTTCACCACCTAGCATATCATTAATTGGGAGAGTCTGATTTTATGATGTGTTTGTGGTGTTAGGAGGTGAAACTTTGAAAGGATTCTTCATAAATAGATATTATGGTACTTTTTTACTGCAGAGATGCAATGAATTCCAAGCTACTAGAACATTGCCTTTTTCTAGTCGGACAATTTACTTTAATGCAAAATGTATGCAACATCTGGCCCTCGTATTGGATTCTCTGTTCCTGATGCTGAATGAAACAGGATGAACTAGAATTTCTACTTTAATTACTCACAATGTCTTAAAATGTTTTTTTTATGATTCCCTGAATGCTTTGAGAAACTTAACTAAATATGATGCCCAGACTTTTACAATTTAATACGGAACTCATTTAATTTTTTATATCTCTATATAATATATGACTTTGCTATGTTGAATGATGAGATTTGTTTTTGCCTGAGATGTGTTCACAGTCTATAAGTTAAAGTTCGTTTTATGGTTAACTTAAATTTCATGGGATTTGTGCCAAAGTCTAAGCAATCAAGGCAGCCACACATCATTCTGTCTTAAGCTATTAGTCAGAGTTAATATTCAGCACTGATAGCCTGTAAATGGCTCAGTTTGAGCAGTTAAAGTTGCTGCTCAGCACAGTTTACGTTGTCTGCGTTATCATTTAAATAGGTAATTCAGCAAATCCTCAGAGGCTCTGTCGTTTCTATGTAATCGCATTTTGTAACCATGAAAGGCCAGCAAAACAGTCAATTACTGTCAATTTGCATCCAGTTTGCTAAGGACTTCGTTGAACTAGCTGCATTACTATGCAGATCAACATTTTTTTTAGAGAACACTGTCAGGCTAGACCAAGCTGAAAGTGCTAAGAATGAATAACAAAAAGAGAAAATGCTGACAGTATACAGAGTGTCTACCAGAACCTGACCGAAGAAATGACATGACTTTGAGATGCCGGTGTTGGACTGGGGTGGACAAAGTTAAAAATCTCACAATACCAGGTCATAGTCCAACAGGTTTATTTGAAAGCACTAGCTTTCGGAACGCCACTCCATCAGGTTGACACTTCAGGCCTAGGTTGAGGCTGGAGTTTTTTTCATTTCTTTATTCACAAAATTTGTGTCCAGTAAACCAAACAGGGGAATGGGGCCAAATCACAGCAGTTAGACCAAGCACAGAAAACCATGGACATTTTGTCAAAATTGAATGAATTTTGATGGGTTGTTCATTGTTTAGTCGTGCAACCTATCATCCTGAGGAATGAAGTTCCCACTACATTTCCGTCGTGTGGCATTTTGGTCATAAGAACATTAAATAGAATTACTTCTTTCAGTACTATTTCCTCAAAGTAGTTACTAAAAATCTGTACTAGAATTATACTCCTCCTACAAAAGAAGTTGCAATTTTTTTAAGGTTATTCAGAAGTGCAAGATCAACATGTATAACTCACTCGTCCTACTCACGTCTCCTTGCTCCAAAGCCAAACATAATCTAACCGTCGCTGCCAGATTACTAATGGTGGGATATTTATCCTTTGACTGCACTTCATCTCTTCAGTATTTGGAGGTTTTGTCAGACTGTTTGCTCGGTTCAGCATGAATTACTGCTTTTTGAGGGTGGAGGGAGGGATTCTCAGCAGGAATCTCTACATTCTTAATCTATGAATAGATGGAGAATGAAACATGAAAGAAGCTAGATTGCAAGCTCTTTCACAGAAGAATCTGTTCCCTGCATTTGCATGCCTATTCACTGGGGTTTACAGACCAAGATAATTTGCTCAGACTTTTCTGACTGTCAGTAGCTCACTGAGCTTGGGCTGATGCAACTGTTTGCATCGATACAGTTTTTTGCCCTTAGTAGAATGGCAGAAGATACATTACACTGGTGTTATAAAAGAAAATTTGAGACCAAACAACAAGGAGATAATGTGGTCAGGAAAATAGATGTGCTAACCACTGGTGGAAGAACTAAAGGGCATTTCCTATCAAGAGAACATCATTTTCTGTACCAGATATGATCATCACTCAAATTCCTTTGTAACTGGCTCCATCCGGGCTGGATCACATGAGGCTTTACCAAATTTGTCAGACCTCTGCTAACCAGTACATCAAGAGGATCACAGATACTCTTTTCAGAGTGGTTGCACGATTCATACTTTTCCCAATCAAAGTGAGCTCTCCAGGTCTAGATAAAAGCATATGAGCAAGGTGCAGTTCAGGCAACACGCATGATATTGAAAGCTCCATCATACCTTCAGTTTTATGAATGGGAAAGATTTTCAATCTAGTAATGCGACGTTTGGCCATCATATCTTACAGACCAATATCAAATATACAGGAAACTTCCATGATACTGATCCCATTCAATAACCTCTACCCTAACCCTCATGACTCATAGCCATGTATCTGTAGGTAGGTTTATCTTGCACATTCATGGCTTATGCCTAAAATAAGGATTTCTTCAGAGATAGAGAAACAACAGATCTAACCAGCCCTAGTTATAAAAATTCATATGGCTGAGGAAGTTTATACTCACTTTAATATTAAGATGAACAATCCATTCGAATGATTTTGTTGATATAGTGTGAATGATTATGATGCCACCATGAATGGCTGTCTTTGGACAGGAATTCAGTACATGGGTGATGGACTGAAGCAGATGGATACAGTCACAATTTGAGCAGTTCCTCATATTCCATTCCTGAAGCAAATGGCCAATCTTCTCTGGTCCCTCCTCGAGAAGTTGTGGATTGTCCAGATTTTACCTGCAAGGTTGAAACTTGGGATTTCACTACTCAGGAGAAGGTGAGGACTGCAGATACTGGAGATTAGAGTTGAGAGTGTGGTGCTGGAAAAGCACAGCAGGTCAGGCAGCATCTGAAGAACAGGAGAATTGATGTTTCAGGCATAAGCCCTTCATCAGGAATGCTTCCTGATGAAGGGTTTATGCCCAAAACGTTGAATCATCACCTCAGGTCAGTTATCAGGTTACAGTCGGTGATATTTGAAGTTCAACTGGGAAATGGAACATTATGAGATTTTCCTTTTTTCAAAAATTCATTTGTACCATGTGAGCATCATTGGTTAAGTCAGCATTTATTGCCTATCCAAGAAAATTTGGCTAATTGGATCCACAATTCACTGAGTAGCAGGAAGCCTCTCAACTCTCCCCCAAAATTCCTGCCATTGCTGCTCCATCATCTTTCCTGCTCGGATCCCCTTCTAGTCAACTTTGACCAACCATCATGTCTTTGTAGTTATCTTTACTCAATTGTGGTACCATTTCTTCTGATTCTAGTTTCTCCCTCTCAAACTTCAGGGTGAATTCTATCATTTTATGGTCACTACCAATTAACAGTCTCCTTTGCCTTAAACTCCCAAGTCTGCCCTATTACTTAACACCAAATCCAGAATTCCCTATTCCCTCGTGAACTCTACCACATGCTGCTCAAAAAACCATTTGTATATAGTCCATGATTTCTTTTTCTCGGGACCCACTGCCAACCTGATTTGCCAAGTCCACCTACATTTTGACACCCCCCTGATTATTGTAATAGTGCCTTTCTTATTGTAATAGTGCCTTTTCCATCTCCTGATTTATTTTCTTTGCCACATACTGACTATTGCACAGAGGTCTGTTCGTAACTCCCATGAGAATCCTTTTTCCTTTGCAGTTCCTCAAATCTTCTCACACAGATTCTATGCTTGCCTACTCTATATCACATCTTGCTACCAATTTAGTTTCATTTCTTATTGAAAAGGAAATGCCTGAGCCCATCTACCTGTCCCTTCGATGGTATCCTTGCATATTTAGTTCCCAGTCCTGATTCTCTGCAGCCACGATTCTGTGATACCCATAACGTCATGCCTGCTACTTTATTGTGCGCTGCAAATTCATTTACCTTTCATGCACTGTGTACAATACCCTCAGTCCTGCATTGACTGCCCCCATTCTCCTATTGTCTCCTTATCTGCTGTGCCTAAGTTAGGATTCCTGAGCCTTTCCATACTCTTTGTTCTATTACTTGTTCTGGAAACTTTAATAGCCTCTGCTGAAAAAAGTATAAACATAGGGAAGTGATGCTGCAATTGTACAAGGCATTTAATGAGACAGTATGTGGAGTAAAGTGTACAATTTTGGTCCCCTTGATAGGGGATGCAGTTGCATTGGAGACAGTTCAGAGGAGGTTCACTAGACTGATTCCAGAGATAAAGGGTTTGTCTTATGAAGAGAGATTGAACAGTTCAGGTCAATACTCTCACAAGAATGAGAAGAGATCCATTTGAGGTATATAAGATGCTGAAGGGATTGACAAACTCGTTCTGGAGAGGATGTTTTCTCATGTGGGGCAATGTAGAATGAGAGGCCATAGTTTTAAGATGTAGGATGGCAGATTTACAACAGAGAAGTTACTTTTCTCAAGGGGTCATGAATTTGTGGAATTTATTACATCAGAGTGCAGTGAATGCAAGGAGTGTAATTAGTAATGGATTGAAGGGTATGGAAAGGGGACAGGAAAGTGGAGCAGGCTCAGGGGGCTGAATTGCCTGCTTCTGCTCCTAATGTTCTTAGATCTACAGGAAATGTGTCCTCAATGGCTTGAGATTCTTCAGCATGGAAAATCATCAGTAACTGTAAATAGTCATGACTTTGTTGAAGGGATGTTGCTGGCATATATGTTGAAGAGAATTAGTGTGAAGACTGATTCTTATGGGACACCATACTTGGTTATGTGGGGCACGGTTGCTTTGATCCTTAGGGCACACATGGTATGTTGGTTGTAGATAATGATGTTGATTACTTGTACAGGCATCATGTACTTGGCATAGATTTCTAAGATGTGGTACCAATGATCACAAATGACTTGTACAATGATTAAATTGAATCCTTTTCTGTTGATGAAGCTTGCTACATTGTGGTTCTCTCAGTGTAACATGTACATTGTCTATAGTGTCCTACACCTGGGGGAGGCCAGCCATGTTGGCTAAACCTTCTGCCTGCAGTACTGATCTCATCATGGGGAAATGAAATGAATGATGTGATCCAGCACAAATTGTATTGTTAACAGCTTTGACACATTTGTGGATGTAGGGTTGTGAGATCCCACACAGATCCCTAATGGAAGCTGCCAGTTACTTAAAGGTTTAGCGCAGCTGACGCCTTGATGAACATTGAGATAAAATGGCCATCTACCTCTTCAATGTGCAGCTGGCATGGTTCTGTGACAATGTTCTGGAACATCATCAGTCTGCAGTGAAACTCTGCCTCACTCACCTGGAGGACAGCTAGGATCTGAGGGTCTGGGCTTCCTGTACCTCCTGTGCATTGTGAGGGGTACTTTATCTGTGATTTCTTTGTGTGGAGGCTTTCCAGGTGCTGATGGAGGTTGCTGCATGTCCTGGGATTGCAGATGCATCTACTTGTTCCTCTTCTATGCACCTTCATTGCATTATAGACACTGTGACAATGTCCCCTGCAATGGGGTTCTACTTAACCTGTGCGGGAAATATCAGAAATTCCTTAATAATGTAAGCAGTCAACATTTACATCAATCACAAATGATGGTTTAACACAGTCCTTTATGCAATGGGACATTGAGGACTCCAGAAAGGAGGCATGTTGTATGTCTTTGATATAGAAAACTTATTCTGCTTTACACAAATTCTATAGGAGGTTGTGAGTGCTGCGTCATTATTGGTAGTTTGACCCCCACAGCTCCTCTCACTACCCAAAAAAGATAGCTGAAACTGTGTTGCAGGAAAAGCGCAGCAGGTCAGGCAGCATCCAAGGAGCAGGAGAATCGACGTTTCGGGCATGAGCCCTTCTTCAGGAATGAGGAAAGTGTGTCCAGCAGGCTAAGATAAAAGATAGGGAGGAGGGACTTGGGGGAGGGGCATTGGAAATGCGATAGGTGGAAGGAGGTCAAGGTGAGGGTGATAGGCCGGAGTGGGGGTGGGGGCGGAGAGGTCAGGAAGATGATTGCAGGTTAGGAAGGTGGTGCTGAGTTCGAGGGATTTGACTGAGACAAGGTGGGGGGAGGGGAAATGAGGAAACTGGAGAAATCTGAGTTCATCCCTTGTGGTTGGAGGGTTCTTAGGCGGAAGATGAGGCGCTCTTCCTCCAACCGTTGTGTTGCTATGGTCTGGCGATGGAGGAGTCCAAGGACTTGCATGTCCTTGGTGGAGTGGGAGGGGCAGTTGAAGTGTTGAGCCACGGGGTGGTTGGGTTGGTTGGTCCGGGTGTCCCAGAGGTGTTCTCTGAAATGTTCCGCAAGTAGGTGGCCTGTCTCCCCAATATAGAGGAGGCCACATCGAGTGCAGTGGATGTAGTAAATGATGTGTGTGGAGGTGCAGGTGAATTTAAGGCAGACATGGAAGGATCCCTTGGGGCCTTGGAGGGAAGTAAGGGGGGAGGTGTGGGCGCAAGTTTTGCATTTCTTGCGGTTGCAGGGGAAGGTGCCGGGAGTGGAAGTTGGGTTGGTGGGGGGTGTGGACCTGACGAGGGAGGCATGGAGGGAGTGGTCTTTTCGGAATGCTGATAGGGGAGGGGAGGGAAATATATCCCTGGTGGTGGGGTCCATTTGGAGGTGGCGGAAATGACGACGGATGATACGATGTTTATGGAGGTTGGTGGGGTGGTAGGTGAGGACCAGGGGAGTTCTGTCCTGGTGGCAATTGGAGGGGCAGGGCTCAAGGGCGGAGGAGCGGGAAGTGGAGGAGATGCGGTGGAGGGCATCGTCAATCATGTCTGGGGGGAAATTGCGTCTTTGAAGAAGGAGGCCATCTGGGTTGTACAGTATTGGAACTGGTCCTCCTGGGAGCAGATGCAGCGGAGACGAAGGAATTGGGAATATGGGATGGCGTTTTTACAGGGGGCAGGGTGGGAGGAGGTGTAGTTTAGGTAGCTGTGGGAGTCGGTCGGTTTATAGTAAATGTCCGTGTTGATTCAGTCGCCTGAGATAGAAATGAAAAGGTCTAGGAAGGGGAGGGAGGAGTCTGAGACAGTCCAGGTGAATTTGAGGTCGGGGTGAAAGGTGTTGGTAAAGTGGATGAACTGTTCAACCTTCTCGTGGGAGCACGAGGCAGCCCTGCAACCGCAAGAAATGCAAAACTTGCGCACACCTCCCCCCTTACTTCCCTCCAAGGCCCCAAGGAATCCTTCCATATCCACCATAAATTCACCTGCACCACCACACACATCATTTGCTGCATCCGCTGCACCCGATGTGGCCTCCTCTATATTGGGGAGACAGGCCGCCTACTTGAGGAACGTTTGAAGTCAGAAATAGGAAAGGTGCAGTCACCTTGTTGGGTGTTTACTATAGGCCCCCCAATAGCAGCAGAGATGTGGAGAAACAGATTGGGAAACAGATTTTGGAAAGGTGCAGAAGCCACAGGGTAGTAGTCATGGGCGATTTCAACTTCCCAAATATTGATTGGAAGCTCTTTAGATCAAGTAGATTGGATGGGGCGGTGTTTGTGCAGTGTGTCCAGGAAGCTTTTCTAACTCAGTATGTAGATTGTCTGACCAGAGGGGAGGCCATAATGGATTTGGTACTCGGTAATGAACCGGGACAAGTGATGGGCTTGTTAGTGGGTGAACATTTTGGTGATGGTGACCACAATTCTGTGATTTTCACCTTGGTTATGGAGAGAGATAGGTGTGTGCAACAGGGTAGGTTTTACAATTGGGGGAAGGGTAATTACGATGTTGTAAGACAGGATCTGAGGAGCATAAGTTGGGAGCATAGGCTGTCAGGGAAGGATGTCGTGGAAATGTGGAACTTTTTCAAGGAACAGATGCGACGTGTCCTTGATATGTATGTCAGGCAGGAAAGAGATGGTTGTGTGAGGGAACCTTGGTTGACGAGGGAGGTTGAATGTCTTGTAAAGAGGAAGAAGGGGGCTTACATAAGGTTGAGGAAACAGGGTTCAGACAGAGCAGTGGAGGGATACAGGATAGCCAGAAGGGACCTGAAGAAAGGGATTAGGAGAGCTAAGAGAGGGCATGAAAAATCTCTGGCGGATAGGATCAAGGATAACCCAAAGGCATTTTATGCGTATGTGAGAAACATGAGAATGACGAGAATGGGGGTGGGTCCGATCAAGGACAGTAGTGGGAGGCTGTGTATTGAGTCGGAAGAGATAGGAGAGGTCTTGAATGAGTACTTTTCGAACGAGAGGGACCGTATTGTTGAAGAGGAGAGTGTGAAACAGAGTGGTAAGCTAGAAGAGATACTTGTTAGGAAGGAAGATGTGATGGACATTTTGAACAACTTGAGGATAGACAAGTCCCCTGGGCCTGACGGGATATATCCTAGGATTATGTGGGAAGCAAGAGAGGAAATTGCACTACCGTTGGCAATGATCTTTTCATCTTCACTGTCAACGGGGGTGGTACCAGGGGACTGGAGAGTGGCGAATGTTGTGCCCCTGTTCAAAAAAGGGAATAGGGATAACCCCGGGAATTACAGGCCAGCAAGTCTTACTTCGGTGGTAGGCAAAGTAATGGAAAGGGTACTGAGGGATAGGATTTATGAGTATCTGGAAAGACACTGCTTGATTAGGGACAGCCAGCATGGATTTGTGAAGGGTAGGTCTTGCTTACAAGTCTGATTGAATTCTTTGAGGAGGTGACCAAGCATGTGGATGAGGGTAGAGCAGTGGATGTAGTATACATGGATTTTAGTAAGGCATTTGATAAGGTTCCCCATGGTAGGCTTATGCGGAAAGTCAGGAGGCATGGGAGAGTGGGAAATTTGGCCAATTGGACAGAAAACTGGCTAACCGGTCGAAGTCAGAGAGTAGTGGTAGATGGCAAATATTCAGCCTGGAGCCCAGTTACAAGTGGAGTTCCGCAGGGATCAGTTCTGGGTCCTCTGCTGTTTGTAATTTTTATTAATGACTTGGATGAGGGAGTCGAAGGGTGGGTCAGTAAATTTGCAGATGGTACGAAGATTGGTGGAGTTGTGGATAGTGAGGAGGGCTGCAAAGAGACTTAGATATGATGCAGAGCTGGGCTGAGGAGTGGCAGATGGAGTTCAACCCTGCCAAGTGTGAGGTTGTCCATTTTGGAAAGACAAATAAGAATGCGGAATACAGGGTTAACGGTAGGGTTCTTAGTGAGGTGGAGGAACAGAGGGATCTTGGGATCTATGTTCATAGATCTTTGAAAGTTGCCACTCAGGTGGATAGAGCTTGTAAGAAGGCCTATGATGTATTAGCGTTCATTAGCAGAGGGATTGAATTCAAGAGTCGTGAAGTGATGTTGCAACTGTACAGGACTTTGGTTAGGCCACATTTGGAGTACTGTGTGCAGTTCTGGTCGCCTCACTTTAGGAAAGATGTGGAAGCTTTGGAGAGGGTGCAGAGAAGATTTACCAGGATGTTGGCTGGAATGGAGAATAGGTCGTACGAGGATAGGTCTTTTCTCGTCGGAACGGCGAAGGATGAGGGTTGACTTGATAGAGGTTTATAAGATGATCAGAGGAATAGATAGAGTAGACAGTCAGAAACTTTTTTCCCGGGTGCAACAGAGTGTTACAAGGGGACATAAATTTAAGGTGAAGGGTGGAAGGTATAGGGGAGATGTCAGGGGTGGGTTCTTTACCCAGAGAGTGGTGGGGGCATGGAATGCGCTGCCTGTGGGAGTGGTAGAGTCAGAATCTTTGGTGACCTTTAAGCGGCAATTGGATAGGTACATGGATGGGTGTTTAAGCTAGGACAAATGTTCGGCACAACATCGTGGGCCGAAGGGCCTGTTCTGTGCTGTATTGTTCTATGTTCTATGTTCTATGTTTCAGAGAACACCTCTGGGACACCCGGACCAACCAACCCAACTACCCCGTGGCTCAACACTTCCTACTCCACCAAGGATATACAGGTCCTTGGACTCCTCCATCGCCAGACCATAGCAACACGACGGTTGGAGGAAGAGCGCCTCATCTTCCGCCTAAGAACCCTCCAACCACAAGGGATGAACTCAGATTTCTCCAGTTTCCTCATTTCCCCTCCCCCCACCTTGTCTCAGTCAAATCCCTCGAACTCAGCGCCTTCCTAACCTGCAATCTTCTTCCTGACCTCTCCGCCCCCACCCCCACTCCGGCCTATCACCCTCACCTTGACCTCCTTCCACCTATCGCATTCCCAATGCCCCTCCCCCAAGTCCCTCCTCCCTATCTTTTATCTTAGCCTGCTGGACACACTTTTCTCATTCCTGAAGAAGGGCTAATGCCCGGAACGTCGATTCTCCTGTTCCCTAGATGCTGCCTGACCTGCTGCGCTTCTCCAGCAACACATTTCCATCTCTGCTCCTTGGATGCTGTCTGACCTGCTGCGCTTTTCCAGCAACACATTTTCAGTTCTGATCTCCAGCATCTGCAGTCCTCACTTTCTACCCAAAAAAGGTAACACTACATAAAAGAGCAAGCTTGTGAACACTTATTGTTCATGGTGAGGAGAAGTCGGTTCCATGCCTCTGTATAGGCTGAGATTTTAAATTGTCTTTGTGAGTTGTAGCGCGAAGGTGAGACATCTAAGATCTCCTGTGATAACATCTGCTTCATAGAAATGGCAATGGTCAATCAATAAAGATCATTGATATAATCATGTGACTAGGATTTGTGTCCCTTGCATTTGGACACCGTATGTATTTCACACGCAGGTTACTATGACAGATGACCTCTAGTTACACTAAGTTTCTAATTAGTGCAATTGCCACTGAATAGTCTCAAATCATTCATAAGTAGAGTCTGTGTGCTCATACAGAAACGGGACATGATCCACACTCTTGGTATGGTCACAGTCACTTTCCATTTCTATTGAGCATTTTAGACTTGGAAGAGCATGAAATCAATGCAGGTCATGCTTGCCACCGTAAATGACAAGCTCATCCTGGCAATGGTCACACCACCCCTCTTACCCCGAATCTCCATGTTCCTTTCTTCCTTGTATTTCCTTTCAAGACTATCAGTGCTGAACTTTCACATGTTCCCACACACTTCTTTTGCTTACAAATTCATCTCCTAACATTACCCTTGAGATCTGGATCTACTGCTTAGTCACAGTCATAGACATGCCTACCATCATGCTGAGCTGCCCGTGTTGAAGTCAGGATATTTACCTTCCTGCAGGAACCCAGGTCCTCCTATGCAATATCCCCCACCCCTTTCACAGTTATTATCTTCCCCACATTCCAAAATGTTGCCTCCAAATTCCAGAATTGACTTCCCCAATTTCTCTACCGCTGTATCCACCTCCACACCCAATTTCCTTGATGTAAACCCGCAAGACTGACCATGGTCCAATCCTCCTGACCGACTTGGATGGATAACTCCAACTGAGGAGTATCTGGGGCCCCTGACGAATCTCTTTCAACTCCCTCATGGACTTACCATAGATTCCTGGACAGGTTGCACGAGAGCTGCAAGACTGACCCTGGCCCACTCTCCATTAGACTGAGGTTTCATTTTGTCTTATTGAAAGTTGTGGCACCGTTTCTTTTCAGCATTCAAGGGACATTACCATTGTGGGCAAGGTTGGTATTTATTGTTCATCCGTGTATGCCATTAAGAAGGTATGGAAAGCTACCTTCTCGAATCACTGAAGTCCAGTGTCATGAGAATACATTTGAATGCTGTTGGGGGGCAAGTTCCAGGAGTTTAATCCAGCAATAACGAAGGAATGGTGCTATATTTTCAAGTCAGGACAGTGTTTGGTTTGGGGGGTGGGAGGGGGCAGCTTGGAGGTAGTGGTGTTTCCAGTTGGCTATTTTTCTTGCTATTGTAGGTTCTAGAAGCTGTGAACAGGTGAGATACTGTCATAGGAGCTTCAGCAAGTTGTTGCATTGCATCTTATAGATATTTCACACTACAACCATGGTGCTACAATAATGGAGGGTGAAAATGGAAGGTTGTGAATGGGGTGCAGATCAAACAGGCTGTTTTACTCTGGATGGGGTTGATCTTCTTAAGTATTGTTGGGGCCGCATTCATATGGCAAGTGGATAGTAGTCCATTACATTCCTGACTGACACTTGTTTGATAGTGGAAAGGCTTTGGGAAAATAGGAAGTGAGTCACTAGATTCAGAATACATAGTTTCTGATCTGCTCTTGTAACCACAATATCTATGTAGCTAAAACAACAACAATTTATATTTATATCACACTATATTAGAAGAAATGTGGGATAATTTTATCCCTTTTGCATCAGTGTTCACTATGGAGAAGGACATGGAAGATATAGAATGCAGGGAAATAGGTGGTGACATCTTGAAAAATGTCCATAATTCAGAGGAGGAAGTGCTGGATGTCTTGAAACAAACAAAAGTGGATAAATCCTCAGGACCTGATCAGCTGTACTCTAGAACTCAGTGGGAAACTAGGGAAGTGTTTGCTGGGCCACTTGCTGAGATATGTGTGTCATTGATAGTCACAGGTGAGGTGCTGGAAGACTGGAGGTTGGCTAACGTGGTGCCACTATTTCAAAAAGGTGTTAAGGACAAGCCAGGGAACCATAGACTGGTGAGCCTGACATCAGTGATGGGCAAGTTGTTGGAGGGAATTCTGAGAGACAGGATGTACATGTATTTGGAAAGGCAAGGACTGACTAGGGATAGTCAACATGGCTTTGTGCTGGGAAATCTTGTCTCACAAACTTGATTCAGTTTTTTGAAGAAGTAAGGATTGATGAGGGCAGAGTGGTAGACATGATTTATATGGACTCCAGTAAGGCGTTCAATAAGGTTCCCTATGGGAGACTGGTTAGCAAGGTTAGATCTCATGGAATACAGGGAGAACTATCCATTTGCATACAGAACTGGCTCGATGGTAGAAGACAGAGGGTGCTGGTGGAGGGTTATTTTTCAGACAGGAGGCCTGTGACCAGTGGAATGCTACAAGGAAATGTGCTGGGTCCACTGCTTCTCGTCATTTATATAAATGATTTGGATGCGAATGGAGGAGGTATAGTTAGTAATTTGCAGATGACACCAAAATTGGACGTGTAGTGGACAGCGAAGAAGGTTAACTCAGAGTACAACAGAATCTTTATCAAATGGACCAATGGACTGAGGAGTGGCAGATGGAGTTTAATTTAGGTAATTGCAAGGTGCTGCATTTTGGGAAAGCAAATCAGAGCAGGACTTCTACACTTAATGATAACGTTCTAGGGAGTGTTGCTGAACAAAGGAACCTTGGAGTGCAGGTTCATAACTCCTTAAAAGTAGAGTCGCAGGTAGATAGGATTGTGAAGAAGGTGTTTGGTATGCTTTCCTTTATGGGTCAGAGTATTGCGTACAGGAGTTGGGAGGTCATGTTGCAACTGTACAGGACATTGGTTAGGCCACTGTTGGAATGTTGTGTGCAATTCTGGTCTCTTTCCTATTGGAAAGATGTTATGAAACTTGAAAGAGTTCAGAAAAGATTAACAAAGATGTTGCCAGGATTGGAAGATTTGAGCTATAGGGAGAGGTTAAATAGGCGGGGGCTGTTTTCAGTGGAGCATCAGAGGATCTCAGGTGACCTTATAGAAGTTTATAAAATCATGAAGGGCATGGATAAAATAAATAAAGTCTTTTCCCTGTGATGGGGGAGTCCAGAACGAGAGGGTATAAGTTTAGGGTGCGAGGAGCAACTATTTCACGCAGAAAGTGGTGTGTGTATGGAATGAGCTGCCAGAGGAAGTGGTAGAGGCTAGTACAATTGCAGTATTTAAAAGGCATCTGGATGGGTATATGAATAGGAAGCGTTCGGAGGGATATGGGCCGAGTGCTGGCAAGTGGGACTAGATTGGGTTGGGATATCTGGTCGGCATGGACGAGTTGGACTGAAGGGTCTGTTTCCGTGCTGTATGTCTCTATGACTCTGTGACTCCTTCCTCATGCCTTGGCAGACCACAAGAAGATGTACTTTAGAGAGTTAAAAATCACACAACACCAGGTTATAATCCAACAGGTTTAATTGGAAGCACACTACCTTTCGCAGCGATGCGCCTTCACAATCACCTGATGAAGGAGCGTCGCTCCGAAAGCTAGTGTGCTTCCAATTAAACCTGTTGGACTATAACCTGGTGTTGTGTGATTTTTAACTTTGTACACCCCAGTCCAACACCGGCATCTCCAAACCATGACTACTTTAGAGAGAAGTGTTTTAACTCCTTGAGTGCTGTGACTTTAAAGAACAGATATGATCAGGCTTTTTTAAAATAACTTTAATTCAAAAGAATGGAAAATCATTTAATTTTCACAATACTTGAAATATGAGGCAAAAATCCACTCCAAAACACATGTGCTTATACACAAGAAAAGATGATTTCTAAAGAGATAACATACACTTAAATTACTAGAAAAGTACAACAGATCACTTCCTTATGTGTTCCTTGAGATGATGGTTGAAGCATTAGAATTCACTCTTGATTCACTGAAAACAAAGAAATTAGATGTTGCTAACGTTTTGATCAGTTAAGCATCAGTAGTGAAAAAAATGAAATCTTGCAAATAAAATGATTTTGCCCCTCTTCTCTGCCTCAGATGACTTTTGAGATAGGTTCCTTTCTTTTATTGGATGAGAGATGACTTCCCTCTTATTCTCAAATCTCAGGCTGATTTACTGGTTTGCCCTTTTGGATTAACAGGCCACCGGCTCTCTCTCCATATTGTATCAGTCATGTGATGACAGTATTGATATATTCCAATGTCCAGATAATGGGTTGGAGCTGATGCCAATGCACTGTATTATAGCTATGACCATCACCTGAATATTTTTATTTGAAATCCCATTTTCATGCAGCCATTAAATCTAACAACAATTAATAATTTAGTTGTGTTCCAACAAAATGGTGAGAGGTAGTCACTTAGCACCCGAAGAGACCATAAGACCATAAGACATAGGAGTGGAAGTAAGGCCATTCGGCCCATCAAGTCCACTCCGCCATTCAATCATGAATGCGCATTTCAGCTCCACTTACCAGCGTTCTCCCCGTAGCCCTTAATTCCTCTAGACAACAAGAATCTATCAATCTCGGCCTTGAAGACATTTAGCGTCCCGGCTTCCACTGCACTCCGTGGCAATGAATTCCACAGGCCCACCACTCTCTGGCTGAAGAAATGTCTCCGCATTTCTGTTCTGAAATGACCCCCTCTAATTCTAAGGCTGTGTCCATGGGTCCTAGTCTCCTCGTCTAACTGAAACAATTTCCTAGCATCCACCTTTTCCAAGCCATGTATTATTTTGTACATCTCTATTAAGTCTCCCCTTAATCTTCTAAACTCCAACGAATACAATCCCAGTATCCTCAGCCGTTCCTCATATGTTAGACCTGTCATTCCAGGGATCATCCGTGTGAATCTCCGCTGGACACGTTCCAGTGCCAGTATGTCCTTCCTGAGGTGTGGGGACCAAAACTGGACACAGTACTCCAAATGGGGCCTAACCAGAGCTTTATAAAGTCTTAGTAGTACATCTCTGCTTTTATATTCCAACCCTCTTGAGATAAGAGACAACATTGCAATCGCTTTCTTAATCACAGACTCAACCTGCATGTTTACCTTTAGAGAATCCTCGACTAGCACTCCCAGATCCCTTTGTGCTTTGACTTTATTAATTTTCTCACCATTTAGAAAGTAGTCTATGCTTTTATTCTTTTTGCCAAAGTGCAAGACCTCGCACTTGCTCACGTTAAATTCCATCAGCCATTTCCTGGACCACTCTCCCAACCTGTCTAGATCCTTCTGTAGCCTCCCCACTTCCTCAGTACTACCTGCCTGTCCACCTAACTTCGTATCATCGGCAAACTTTGCTAGAATGCCCCCGGTTCCCTCATCCAAATCATTAATATATAATGCGAACAGCTGTGGCCCCAGCACCGAACCCTGTGGGACACCGCTCGTCACCGGCTGCCATTCTGAAAAAGAACCTTTTATCCCAACTCTCTGCCTTCTGTTAGACAGCCAATCCTCAATCCATCCCAGCAGCTCACCTCAAACACCATGGGCCCTCACCTTGCTCAGCAGCCTCCCGTGTGGCACCTTATCAAAGGCCTTTTGAAAGTCAGCCACCTCTCTCAGAACTCTAGGGTGTATCCCATCGGGGCCAGGAGATTTATCAATTTTAAGACTTTTTAACTTTTCTAGCACTATCTCTTTCGTAATGGCAACCATACTCAACTCAGCCCCGTGACACCCTTTAATTTTTGGGATATTACTCATGTCTTCCACTGTGAATACTGACGCAAAGTACTTGTTAAGTTCTCCTGCTATTTCCTTATCTCCCATCACTAGGCTTCCTGCATCAGTTTGAAGTGGCCCAATGTCTACTTTTGCCTGTCGTTTGTTTCTTATGTACTGAAAGAAATTTTTACTATTATTTCTAATATTACTGGCTAGCCTACCTTCATATTTGATCCTCTCATTTCTTATTACACTCTTTGTTATCCTCTGTTTGCTTTTGTATCCTTCCCAATCTTCTGATTTCCCACTGTTCTTAGCCACTTTATAGGATCTCTCTTTTTCTTTAATACATTTCCTGACTTCCTTTGTCAGCCAAGGTTGTCTAATCCCTCCCCGGTTAATCTTTCTTTTCTTGGGAATGAACCTCTGTACAGTGTCCTCAATTATACCTACAAACTCCTGCCATTTTTGCTCTACTGTCTTCCCGGTTAGCCTCTGCTTCCAGTCTATTTTAGTCAGTTCCTCTCTCATGCCCTCATAATTACCTTTATTCAACTGTAACACCATTACATCCGATTTTGCCTTCTCCCTTTCAAACTCCAGACTGAACTCTATCATATTATGGTCGCTGCTTCCTAAGGGTTCCCTTACTTTAAGATCTTTTATAGAGTCTGGTTCATTGCAAAGCACTAGGTCCAGAATAGCCTGCTCTCTTGTGGGCTCCATGACAAGCTGTTCCAAAAAGCCATCCTGTAAGCATTCCATGAATTCCCTTTCTTTAGATCCACTAACAACATTTACCCAGTCCACCTGCATATTGAAGTCTCCCATGATCAATGTAACCTTGCCTTTCTGACATGCCTTCTCTATTTCCCGGTACATGTTGCGTCCCTGGTCCTGACCACTGTTAGGAGGTCTATACACAACTCCAATTATGTTTTTTTTGCCTTTGTGGTTCCTCAATTCCACCCACACAGACCCACATCATCCGACGCTATGTCATTCAATACCATAGATTTAATTTTGTTCTTAACTAACAAGGCAACCCCACCCCCTCTGCCCACCTCTCTGTCTTTTCGATAAGTTGAAAAACCATGGAGGTTTAACTGCCAGTCCTGACCCCCCCTGTAACCAAGTCTCTGTGATGCCTACTACATCATAATCATTCACTATTATCTGTGCCATTAGTTCATCGGCTTTGTTATGAATGCTACGAGCATTCAGGTAAAGTGCCTTAATGCTAACTTCCTTATCATTAGAGATGTTGGAAGTCATATGTCCTAAGTTATCCTTGCTTTTTACTGCATTCTCAGTCTGCCTCAATTTTAAATCTGCCTGGAAACATGCTATCCTGCTGCTTATCTTGCCATTTACCTCCATACTCCCTGTCGCTTTCACTTTCCCTTCCCCCCAACTCAGAAGTTTAAAGTCCTACTGACCACCCTATTTATCCTCTTCGCTAGAACATTGGTACCTGATCGGTTCAGGTGGAGACCGTCCCAACGGTACAGATCCCCCCTGTTCCAAAACTGATGCCAATGCCCCATGAAGTGGAATCCCTCTTTCCCACACCAATCCCTTAGCCACGTGTTTACTTGCCTAATTTTCTTGTCCCTATGCCAATTGGCACATGGCTCGGGCAGTAATCCGGAGATTATGACCCTTGAGGACCTGTGCTTCAATTTCCTGCTTCGTAATGCCCAAACAGGTCCTCCACCCTAGTCTTGCCTATGTTGTTGGTACCAACCTGGACCACAACAACTGGATCCTCCCCCTCCCGCTCCAATATCCTTTCAAGCCGGTCGGAGATGTCTCACACCCTGGCACCGGGCAGGCAACACACCATGCGAGACTCCCGATCCGGCTTGCAAAGGATACTGTCCCCCTAATTATAGAATCCCCTATAACCACTACTTGTCTATTAGCTCCCCCCTCTTGAATGGCCTTCTGGACCATATAAGCCGCCTTCCTGACTTATATACTCACTTTTCCTTCCCGGCTGCCCCTCTGCTTGCCGTCACTTCCTCTGCTGCTCCCGCTCTTTCTGTGGAGAGAGAGTAAAAAAAAACACACCGCTGCCCGCTACAGGTAAGCAATTTTAAAACAAACTGTCTTACCTTTGCTGTAGTCTCCCGGGTTCGCTTTTACCTTCGACGCTGCTCCCACTCAAATGACCGTTGGTGTCAAGGGGTGAGTATTTATACTCACTTTTCCTTCCCGGCTGCCCCTCTGCTTGCCGTCACTTCCTCTGCTGCTCCCGCTCTTTCTGTGGAGAGAGAGTAAAAAAAAAACACACCACTTGCACTTTCAGTAACTTCCCAGGGATAGGTTCAGACGTTTCTGTCCCAGCTTGTACAGAAACTAGAAAATGTCACCGGAAACTCTGGAGTCCATTTTCTAAAGGCACAGTGTCCATATTTCAAATTGCTTTTTAAAAGTAATATTTCCTCCCCAATAGGTTTTGCAGGTATACGATGTGACCATAACAATAACACTTTGTAATGCAATAAGATGTTCAAAGGTGCTTCTTAACAGCATTATAAAACATGACACTGAGCCATATAAGGAGATATTAAAGCAGATAACCAAATGTTTACTCGAAGAGGTAGGTTTTAAAGGTTATCTTAAGGAAGGAAAGTGAGGTTGAGAGATGGAGGGTTTTAGGATGGAACATGAGAGGCTGGCCAAGAATGCACTGAAATAGTCAAGTTTAGATGTAATTAAAAGGTGCAAGACTTTCAACAACAAAATGAGCTGTGGCTGGAATGGAATTGTGGCTAATGATGTGGAGATGGAAGTAGGTAGCCATAGAGGTGGCATAGATTTATAGTTGGAATTCAGTTTTGTTGTCAAATATGACAATGTATTTGAAGAAAATCTCTTTCAGCTTCAGATAGTTGTCTGGGAATGGGATGGAGTTGCTGGTTAGGGAACAGTTAGGACTAAAGACAGTTACTTTAGTCTATCAATTTTAAATGGAGAACATTTCTGCTGATGTATCCATGACTGCGTTCACTGATCATAACATATTAATGAGAAATAGGCAGAGCCAAAATTACATCTTTAGGGAGACACCAGAGATCATGCTGTCAAAGCAAAAAGAGAAGACAATACAGGTGATTGTTTTTTGGCGATGAAAAGAAAGATATGATTGGAACCAGGTTAATAACTGCCTGGTTCACTTCAGTTTCCAATCAATGGTGACTTCAACACAATGTTATAGCCCTTTCTCTGTCTGATATCATTTGTGGTATCTTTTCTTCCTTCCTAAAGAGCCTTTTTAGTACCTCTGTGTGAATGTGTCCAGCAAACCTTACTCCTTCATCGACTTATAGATCAGGATGTGAGCCTGAGCATTCGAAATCCCTTCGTCAAGCTTTTCTCTTACATTTTGGCTCTCCACAGGCACAGCTAATGTACAGACAGAATGAAAAATATTTGCGTAGTGCTGAACATCTCACATTAAAGGTACCTCAGTTCACTTGCAAACATGGAAAATGCCAAGTGAAGCTTGATTGCTCTTGAATTTGTGTTTATTTGTCAGAAAAAAATATTTTATATTTCATTTTATGCCCTATTATGCATTTCCTTATGTTTTCTTCTTCTGTAATAGCAATGTATTCTGGCACAGCCTAACTAATCAGAAATCAGCACCTAAAAACATAAACCAGTTGCAGAACTTATTTCTCTCTGCACTGTAAGTCATTTGGTCAGCCTATTCAGCTTTTCTTTAATAGCAAGTGCAGTGTCAACAATTTTAGCCTCAATACGTAATTTTGTCAACTGTAAATGTACCTTCAAGGCCAGAAAAAGGAGGATGAGCAATAGAAACATAAAATACTTAAGAAATCTAACAGACCTGGCAGCATCTGTGGAAAGAGAAAGTCTCTTTGGACTCAAAACATTAACTCTGTTTCTGTCTCCACAGAAGCTGACACTTATCCAGTTTCTAATGTCTGTAGCTTTTTCTGTTTTTATTTCAGATCTCCAGCATCCGCAATGTTTTATGTTTGTAGAGGTGGATAAATATTAGCCCAGGGACTGATCTCAATGGTTTAGAACTTATCTCCTTTGCTCAACTCTCTTCATAAATGTCTGCTTGTTTATCTGCTGAACTAATAACCTTCCTCTGCAGTGCCGCATGGTCATCTTCCTTACAAGTTTCGTCTGAAGGAACCTGTTAATTGCCTGATGAAGGATTTGGTGGATTTCTGCTCTGTATTTGCCTACAGCAATGTGACCTCTTTGTAAAAACAAGCAATGGGTTTACAAAGAATAAATTGCAGGAAATTCTGCTCTTTCTACTGAAGCAGACGGTAACAGTGTGAACTATATTTTAAAATGACAAAGGCAACACGTGGTATTTGAACATTAAAGCTATTCTATTCAGAAGTATTTTTTTCCCATACTCTCTGCAGTAATAGATTTTAGTCACACTGCCACAAAATACTTCATTCAGTTGGAACATACCCCATCACCTATGCCTCACGGAAACATTCTTGCATAAAATTGCCTTTGAAAGCATATCCATAAGAGAGTGGTCCACACATAATATCCTCAGGGCCCTTCAAAACACAGAGGTGTTAAATTTGTTGGAAGGCTTCCTTAAAGAAAAACAGCCAAATGTAATTTGCCAGAATGTCTCATGACCAGCATAGACAAACAAGCATAAGAGGATTGCAGGAATGGTGGTGCAGTCGTTCCTCCTGCAGTCAAACCATCATATCTGAATCCCCTTAATACAGCATGATGTCCTCCAAATGATTATCACAATGACTGTCGCAGAACCTCTCTGGGGTCTGAATGTGAAACAAACTGCAATCAAAGCATATCCGTGATGCAGTGTGCAGTATGTTTTCTATGAACTTGACAATTCCAAAGCACTTTTTGTTTGTTCATTCAACAATAACAACTTTAACATAATGAATTATCAGAAGGAGCTTAGGGGATTGTCACAGGGGCATTGTCAAATAAACTATGACACAGCAACACAAGGAGAAATTAATTCAGAAGACCAAAAGCCTGGGAAAAGAGCAACGTTTTTAATCAGTGTCTTAAAGGCAGAAAGTGAGGTAAGGAAGGATGATATGTAGCTAGGTCATTTCAGAGAGTGGCCACTGAAGACATGAGCACCAATAGTGGAATAATTAATATTGGGGAATGCAAAGTAGATCTACATGAAATGAGCACATACATCAGAAGGTTTTGAGGATGAAGGAGGTAAAAAGATAGGGAGACTTTGTGAATTTTGAAAACAAGGATGAGAATTTTTAAATCATAACATTATTTAATCACAGCCAGTGTTGAACATTGGCCTGAAAGGATTAATACTGAGGACTGCCATTGGCAACATCCATGATGATAATGTCATATGTGCTTGTGGATGGAACAGCATAGAATCTTGAAGGAATGAGATGCAACATCTGGTCAATCTCAAAATCTCTGTATCACTGCCTGTAATTTGTTGCAAACATGCAATAAACTGTATCTTACTAACTATAAGGTTGATAGTTTGACCAAGAAGTCATTCTTCACTACCACACTAGACCAAGCTGGCCCTAATTACTTACACGTAAAGAAGATTGTAGTAGCAACCTTGAGCAAAGCAACAGTTCATGCACAACGACATGGGTTGACACTGGGTTGACATCTGCACACATAGCTGCTCAGTTTAGAGTGCATGGTGGTCACCACCTATTCAACTTCTCCAAAATGCAGACTGTACTTCTCTCATCAAGATCCACTTGGCAAAGTGTGCTGCTACTCAAGCCCCACTGTTCTTGAGGTCATCATGAAAGTTACGGCTTTAACAATGTACTCAGAGACATTAATTTACCTATCTGATGGACTCCGATTAACAGAAAACAATAACCAGTGTAGTGATTATAACAAGGTCAGCCAGATGGATCTCATAGAATATGAGTTCCCTGATTGAGGCTGTTAATCTGGTCAAATCAGGGAGCCTTGTGTGACAGATATAAACAGGAGTGTCAGAGGTTCTGTTCACTCTGAGAGTTGGCTCTAATGGAGCTGGATGAGAGTAAAGGACTCTCCATGTGTGAGTAAAGGTGACTTGCTGATGGGATATTGGCCTCTGTGGAGTTATTTCAATGGCGTTGGGAGAAAAGCACTCTCCTGAAGAAAGTTGCTTGCAAAAGTAGTCTTTGAGTTGGGATACACATTTCTGGCATCATGCTGTAATTTGGGAAGCTTGACTCATTTGATCTTGCCATTGATCCTGCCCAGGATGTAGAAAGAATGCCTTAATAACATTGGGGTAGATGAAAGGCAACAAGTTGTGGACCCGTACTTTTTTGAAAATTAAGTACCTAACTCTCCCTGAGGCACCAAGTACTAAAACCTTTCAAGAGTTGATGGATTTAGTTAAGGAACATTACAATTCCAATTCTGAGACACCATCAGTTTTACTCGGCAATTCAAGAACCAGAGGAATGCAAATTGAAATTTTTGACTAGGTAAAGATGGCTGGCAGAGGCATGTGACTTTAGTTTAACTCTGAATGAGATGCTGAAGTACCATTTGGTATGTGGGATTAATGATATAACCATGTAAGAGCACTTACTAGTTGAAGCCCAACTGGGCCTCAAACAGGCATTCCAACTGGCTTTATCATTGGAAAATGTGGCAAGTGGAGCATTTGAATTACAGAGTATTCCAATGGAAATGGACACCCTCACCAGTCTGACTGAGCTTTGTGAACACCAGTTGAGTAAGGACAATTGCATAGCCTGACCCAAGACAAATCCTGAGCAGAGGGACTCTTAAGTCAGCCAACAGCAAAACTCCAAAACAAAACTAAGCCTCAGTCTAATGGTTAAAAGTTTCTTCAGGATCTCGGCTGGTAAGCCATTGTTGTTGCTGCCAGTATGTGGACTCGAGAGACCAAAAGAGTCCCACAAGACCTAAACTGAGTAAGAGAACTCATAGGTTGGTGTGCAGGAAAGTGCATGCCCTGGAAAGACCACCAACATGTGGTTTGGAACAGTTAAATTACTTAGTAACATCCAAATGCAAAACAATCAAAATAAACATCTGGTTAAATGATCATCCAGTTCTACTGAAGTTCGATACTGGCACAGCCATCCAGTGATTGTAGAACTAGTCTTTAACAAAACTCACTCTGGACTCCAACCTTAAGTTTGCACAAGATCTTGGATAGACTGAGAACCTATACTGGGAAACCTTTACAGATTAAGGGTACATGCCCTCGTCAGGTCCATGCCCCCAACAACACACCCTCCCCTCCTGCCACCTTCCCCTGCCACCACAGGAATTGCAAAACTTGCGCCAACACCTCCCCCCTCACCTCTGTCCAAGACCCCAAAGGAGCCTTCCACATCCATCAAAATTTCACCTGCTCTTCCACACGCCACTTATTGTATCCGTTGCTCCCGATGCAGTCTCCTCTACACAGGAGACAGGATGCCTACTCGCAGAGCACTTCAGAGAGCATCTACGTGATACCTGCACCAATCAACCCCACTGCCCCATGGCCGAACACTTAAACTGCACCTTCCCCACAACTCTGCTAAGGACATGCAGATCCTGGGCCTCCTCTATCGCCACTCCCTTACCACCTGATGCCTGGAGGAAAAACGCCTCATCTTCAGCCTTGGAACCCTCCAATGCCATGGCACCAATGTGGATTTCACCAGTTTCCTCATTTCCCCGCTCCCCCACCTTATCCCAGTTCCAACCTGTCTATCCTTTGAATTATTGAATCATTCACTAATACTGCCTTAGTAATCTGCCTACCAGTCTCTTTCTCTTTTCCCAGAATGGCCTTGGTGTCACAGTTCTGTGATTTTTCATGGGTGATCCACCCCTGACTTAGTTGTACTGCATCTAAAATTTCATATCTGTTAGACAGCTCCAAGGAGTCCTCGACCTGCTGTCTTTTTTGTCTTTTGCGGAATAGTCACCTATGCTCTTGTCATCTCTACGTTGTGTGGTATTTATTAGTTTAGCTTTAAGTAAGTCTACTAGAGAACTTCCAGCTTCAGAATTCATATACTTCATTTTTGTTCCATTTACAGAGCAGATAACAATACCATTATAATTCCCACACTAAGGTCCAATATTCTGTCTTTCTATCAGGTATTGATTGCTTTTGATGATGGAACTCACATGCCAGCCACCTCCTGGGATGACAACCTTTGCCATATTGGTCAGGCTGCATCGCGACAAGGCTGTCCTGCAGCAGGCTTAGTCCCAGTGGCAAATAGCTGAGGCTTTTAAGTGGTCCTTAATTGATTACATTAGGGTGTCAATTGGTGGCAGGGCGAGCAGGTTGACCATGGAACTTTCCAGTAACAATTTAACTTGAGTGGAATGGGGAAAGGCTTCAGGACTTTGAATCACAAAGAAACTTGAGAGTCCTAGTTCAGATTCTCCTAAGGTTGACTGGCAGGGTTCAGTTGGATGTCAGGAAGGCAAACACAATGTTAGTATTCATTTCAAGGTGGTTAGAATACAAGAGCAGGGTTGTATTATTCAGGCTGCACAAGGCTCTGATCAGACTGTATTTGGAATATTATGAACAGTCTTGGATCCTGTACCTAAGAAAGGATTACGTGGCCTTGTTTGGGGTTCAGAGGAAGTTTACATGAATGATTCTGGACACCAGGGCTTGTCATATGAAGAGCATTTGACATTTCTGGATCAGTACAAGGTGGAGTATAGAAGGATAAGAGAGATCTGATTGAAATTTATAGAATACTGAGAGGCCTGGATGGAGTGGAAGATGTTTCCACTAGTAGGAGAGACGGGGAGCAAAAAGCACAACCTCAGAGTGAAGGGATGAGCATTTAGAACTGAAATGAGGAGGAATTGCTTCAGCTAGAATGTAGTGAATCAATGGAATTCATTGCCACAGAAAGCTGGAGAAGCCAAATCATTGAGAAGCCAAATCATTCATTTAAGACAGATAGTAAGGGGATCAAAGGTTATGGAGAGAAGGCAGAAGAATGTTCAAAAATGTATCAGCCATGATAGAATGGCGGAGCAGACTTGATAGACTGAATGGCCTAATTCTGCCTCTGGATCTTATGACCTTCTGGAGGCAGAAATATGGTGTTATTTGAGTATGCCACCATTCCATTTAATTAAGTGCCTCATCTGCCTCCAAGCTTGCCACCTCTAGCAGCAGACTATTCCATATTAAGCTTCTTCACCTCTCTACATCTATTTCCTTCCTCTAAAGTCTTGCTTAAAATTTTCTCCTTTGACCAAGCTTTTGGCTATCTGCCCAACATTATTTTAATTGAGTCAGTGTCAAGATATTGCTTGTTGATACTCCTGTGAAGGGCCTTGGGACATTTTAGATGTTAAAGCATTCATTACGAATTGTTGTTGCACTGTTTGTTGGAATATACTTTGGAAATAAACACTGACTACAGCTGAACAAACAGAGATACAGTCAGTCCAATATTGGTCCATCTTTCTGCTCTTTGTGTAATATTTCAGAGAGGCAAGGTACAGCTTATACTTCATCCTGTAGCTGGGAACTGACTACACGGCACAGAATGCACCTGCCACAAGGGGGCAAAATGTGACCAGCTCCCCCAGCATCAGGACAACTATCTGAATATATTTATTTTGCTGCAGTTCTTGTAGACTAAAGTGACTGAATCTCAACCGGCACCAATCTCACAGCTTCAGCAGTTTGAACATTTTCTCATTAATGTCTTGTTTGGTGTGGACCATTTCTGAATTTTGTAAATGTGCAATATCTGTGGGAGTGAATGATTTGGGTGCATGATTGAGTTCTGAAGCTGTGAGAGATGAATCTCATTTTCAGATATTTCCTTTAAACCAGACAGTTCATAGGTTGGTGGGAACGGCAGTACAGCGGGAGTGGGCGCAACCCAGTGAACTGTGTCAGGGCTAAACTGTTCAACTGTAACTATCTACAAGAATCTCATTTCCCTGCCCTTTCACTGCCTCCTTTTACATTCTTTCTATCAAATATTTTTTCAATTCCCCTTGAATCTACACTTTTATTTTTGTCTCAATAGCCATTTATGGTAACATTCTGTGGGGTAAAGATATTGTTCTCCCAAACTTCGAGTGATGAAATATTCCATGTTTAAAATTCCTTTCAAATTTCCTCTTCTTTATTCCTGTGACAATCTGTGCCGTCTTTGCTACCAATTCATTATTTTTTCACTATTTACTCTTGTAATTTCTTTCAGAATTTTGAACGTGTCTATTGGACACTTATAATCACCCTCATGACTACCCAATCTCACCTTAATAATAGGCAGGTTCCCATCGTATCGTTGTCGGATAGAAACTAGACACTGGGAATGCCTGACTTGAAAATCAGATCAGGTACCTGGCAACTCCAGCATCTGCGGTCCTCACTTTCTCCTACCTAGCAACTACAGCTTATCACTTGCTCTTCTGGACTTTCAACATGGAGAACAGGCACTAATGTTCCAAGGGACAATTCAGAGCAGTCATGGCATGCCACATCCACAGATGTTGGCATTCAAAACATGCCAACCTGTCCACACCATCGTGGCACATATCTAATGAAGTTACAATATGCTATGGCACTTCAATGCTGTGCTTTTGAGTGTACTGTCATTTCTTATTGAAATACTGCTGCAAGGACACAGCACGCATGGACAGGCATCCAGCTCATAGACTGGACCTGGCTGCATCTCAAAGTTGTTCATTTGCTCACTTTGCAATTATTCACATAGGCCATACCTGGATGCTCACAGTATCTCAGCTTTGCCCTGCCTTCTTTTTTCATGCTTTACCCCCCCAACCAGAGCTAACAAACTCACAGTATTGCTGTCTGAGTTTATCTTTTAGCATACACACAAGGCCAGGCATCTTGTCAGAAGTTGTCAGAAATCATTGGTCAAGGGGATGCACATGTTGCTGTATGACACCAGGCTGTATCAATCTCACACCTGCACTATGTGCCAGCAGCCTATGTGGCAAGCATGCAGTAATCAAATGACCATATCTCAAAGTCAAAGGGGAGTCAAATCAAGTGAAAGTTCCTTTTATGGGCCTATCATCACTCACCAATGAGAATCACTTTTCTGCTGGTGATATTTGCTGGTGAAAATTGTGGATCCTTCCCACCATCAAGAACTTGACTTCTCATTCAGAGCACGGACGAGCCCTCCCCGAATATTTGATATTATAGGAATATAATTGTGTTACATTTATAAAACATGATAAAGACTTCAAAACATGACTAAGTTGCCAAATCTTATACTCTTGTGTCTAGTTGCTATTTCATTTGAATATCATTGCCTTAGGCATCCTTTCATTTATATAAACCAGTAGAAATGCAGAAAATCAAATCCATTGGTCTTGGGGTAGTTTCACATGGTGCACTTTTGCTCATGGCTGAGAAACCAACTCATGGGAGTCAGTTTCTATTACAAGTACCACACAGGAGGTGGTTATTAGGTGTCATTGTGAGTTCTTGTTGGCCCCTATTGCCAAGGCACTGATCACCATGGTACTCATGCTGGCTCACAGGTAAGGTTGTCATTAGCTGGTTCTTCCAGAGAATTGGTGATTAGGGCCTTCATACCATACCTACAAACTTGCTTCTGTAGCTTTGACCAAAAATAGGGACTAATGCTCCAGCCCCCTTGAAATAAGGGTCAATATTTCATTAGTCTTTCTGATTACTTGTTGCACCAGTGTGCTAGCTTTTTGTGTTTCATGTATGAGTAGCTGCAAGTCCCTTTGTGTTGCAGCTTTTATCTATTAAATAATATTTTGTTCTTTTACTTTCCCTTCCAAAATAAGCAACATTTCATTTTCTCACATTATACTCCATTTTCCAACTACGTGTCCACTTACTTAACCCACTGCTGTGTCTCTGTAAACTGTTCAGGTGTCCCACTCGTTACCTTTTAGAGAGAAATGGACATTATTTCAGTGTCCGAGATCTACTGATAGGTTATCTGGGTTATAACATAAATAAAGATATTGCTGGAGCTACTTATAAAACCACCTCAACACAATGAATACATTTCATCACTATGCTAGACAATATATTAGCAATTTTGCTGCTGATTATTACTTTTTTGCAAGTTGTGAGAAGTCTAGAAAGAATAAATCGAGTGAAACTGATCCTTTGAAGGAAGAATCAAGAAACCAGAGGGCACAAATTTAAGGGAATTGGCAAAAGAAGTGATTGAAACAAGAGAAAAACATTTTCACCTAGCGAATGGTTAAAATCTGAAATGAACTGCCTGAGAGTGTGATGGAGGCAGAAGTGGGTACTGCAGATGCTGGAGATTAGAGTTAAGATTGGAGTGGTACTGGAAGGGCTGATGAAGGGCTTTTCCTGATGAAGGGCTTTTGCCTGAAACGTCTATTTTCCTGCTCCTTGGATGCTGCCTGACCTGCTGTGCTTTTCCAGCAGCACTCTAATCTTGAGAGTGTGATGGAGGCAGGTTCTTTTGAAACAAATTGATTAAAGGGAGAATGTATAGGGCTAGGGTGGGGAAAAGGGGCTACTGACATTAAGTACGTTGTTCCTTCAGAGAGCCATATCACCTATGACACGCTGAATAGCCTCCTTCTGTAACAAGTCTTTTGTTCTAAGATTGTACATTTCAGGTTACAGTGTTTATATCCTGGTATCCACAATGCATCACAAGAGTAAAATTAAGTATATCAAATTATATTAACATAAAAATAAATATTAAACTGATGAAGTGAATTGTTAAATAAAATGCTCAGTATCCTGAATTAGAGCACATATTTCTGCTGTGTTTTTTTTGCAATCTGTAATGCTACCTTGTATTACAGGAATGTTGTAGCGTTTAGAAGATAAACATTCACTGTATAATAGCTTGAATGTCTGGATTAGAGTCTGGCATTACTCATTATCACTGTCTGTAATTACATGCAGTTCCTTGAATTATTGTGGAAAATGTATATCTTTAAAGATATGAATGTCTGCAAGTGACACCCAAAAATTGTCTAGATCTTTTAGAATTTATTGCCCACCATGGTAATGCTCTGGTAGCCGAATGAGGTTAGGTTGAAAGACAAACATTTTGGTTTCATTTTGTTCAGAGCTAACAATATATTAGTGATTATCCTGTAATAATGGAACCATTTTACTATCCTTCTGCAATTTTAAATAAATTAAAAGTATGTTACATGCATTTGAAAAGACGAACATTTCAAAGTCTTCTCTTTTTAATACACTCCCGATCTGTAAGTTCTTCTTTATTGTAATGTATCTATAACCACCACCTCGCTGTTTTATCTCAGTAAAAGCATTCAATCTAATAATATTTTAATTTGAGAGGAAAGAAAGAAAGGGTTTATCGCGCCTGAGAAACATCTCAAAGTGCTTCCCATGCAATTCATTATATCGAAGTGTTGTGTTCATTGTTAGGTAAGGAAACACTGCAGCTATTTTTCACACAGCAAAATAACGTTAGCAACATGAAGATGAATAACCTGATGATGGATCTGATTTCTTTTCGAAGTATTGATTGAGGGACACACATTGGACAGAACAGGAAAATCCCCTAATCTTTAACAGATTGAGCCATTGAAGCTTCAATGTATCATTTGAAGGGGTACCTTGGATAATGTGGCACACCCTTAACATTGTGTGCAAACCCAATATATGTGCTCTAGGCTTTGGGTGGGACTTGAATGAAAACTAAAGGCTAAAGTGTTGTTAGTTGAACCAAGTTGATATTGTACATATGCCACTTCCATGAAACTCCCTTAAGTTCATTGAAACTGAGCTGCTTCAGGGTTTTTTGTAAATGTTGGGATAGCTTAGATGCCTAGTGAACTATGATCAATTTGTATGAGAGCTTGCAGGTGCTTTCTTGCACATGTTAGTTTTAAATTCTGAAAGCTTCTTTTCATACGTGTAGTCAACTTATTTGTGTGTTATAAGCTACGCAAAAGGGAAAATTGAAGAAGCTAACTTCAATGGACTATGTCAAGTTCATTTGGAAATACTTGACTTTTGCAAATCAATCCTAGTTTGGGCAAGGGTTGTGAACTCAATAGAAATCACAGAATCTATACAGTACTTGTTTTCAGCCGATGTAATAGTTGACAGCAAGCACATTTTTAATTTATTTGGAGCCGAGGCATTGTAGTTCTTTTCTGTGTTTTTCATTCTGGAATTTCAGGGCTGGTCATCCAAAACAGTGGAGATAGAAACATTTTGGGGGTTGGGGGAGCGGGATGGTGTGGTGCTGTGTGAAGAAGGTGGATGTTTTGGATATCTGACACTACAAAAATGAGCGTGCATTTGGTTTTTTAAGGCCATAACAGAACATTGGCTAGAGAGGTAAATGTATCTGTGTTTTGTAACAGTTGAAGATAGTACCCCCACCCCCCCCCCACACTGGTCAGTGAAATAGCATAATCCCACCCACTAAGTTTAGGATCATATGAGGTTAGCTCCCCTCCCAAACAATTTTGAATTCTCTGTATAGATTCAGCACAGGACATGATTCTCCTACTTCACGTCAGGCCATATTTTCATTCCAGATGCAGTCCAGACATTTCCCAGTTTGCTGCGCTTAGCTCAGGGAAAATTGGCACAATCCTTTTTCTGGAGAAGACTGGAGTGGCAAGAAGTCAGATCTGCTATCCCTGGATACTGATCAAAAATGGCAGCAGGGGCTGCTGAGTGCTGAGGACACCCAATGAAAATGTCCATCTCGATTCTCTGTCTGAGTTAGTTTGTTAAATATTAAGCCCTCTAGGCTTCACCCCTCATAACCCCTCGCCATCACTCCATTCAACTACCCCACGTGCCCTATCAATGCCAACTCATGACCCCACCCAAATTCACTGAGTATGTCTACATGCGTACCTCAGGATCCAAAGTAAGGGCTGAACCTTATGGTTTTTGGCTAAGTACAAGTTATGTCGAGTTTGGTGGAGTGAATCTTGCTGTGAAGCTGAGTGAAATTTTTCACCACATCTTATCAAACTTGTAACCTTTATGGAGAATGTCACATCCGATTTCAGCCCCTATCTTAGCATTTTTGTTCCTGGAGCAACTCATTACTCATTGGAGAGCCCAAATTGTCCAGTATTCATGGTGTCAGTGCTATATTTAAAATGCCATTGTACACCCAAACAAGCACTGTCAGTCCTGAGCAGTCCTGCAGAGCTCCCCACATTTGTTTTGGACATGGCAAACAGAGGGAAATTGGCATCGGCACCCTGATTTGTGGTTACAGGTCTGGATGTCCTGCTGGATGGAGTCCTACACAGGGACTTCCTGTTCTTCTGGGATCAGCATGCCGGCCTGGTCTGAGGTTGTGACCCAGATTCAAATGATTTCGGCCATCTGGAGGAATGCACAGCACTGTAGGAAGATGATCAATGTCATTCTCAATTCTGCCTGTGTAAGTGCCAACATTTTCTCTCTGACACTGAACACTCATCTCTGTTACTGGGCCCACCCCACACCAAAGCTCTACCACTCTCACTAATACACAACATCATCTCTACTTGTCCTCACTCAACCAACTTGGGACACCACTAACTCTGAACACCCTCTGAGCAGGCTACTCACTCACTTGGAAGGCCTACCCATCTGCACCAAAAGTAATGCCCATGCCACCCTCTTTTATCTTCCATAATACTGCCTTTCTCACATTCCGGGAGGAAAACAATCCACAATAGGGCTGAAAGAGTTAAGATGGTTGGTGGGCTGTCCCTCATTCAGCTCATTATCCCTTCCTATCTCTGACCATTTTGACTGGTGTCAGATGCTGTCCTTGACTTACTGAACTTTCTTGACTGGATTAAGGCCTGCTGACAACTGTGGCAAGCTTCTTGACTTTCTCTCTAAGCTAAACAGCAAGATAAGGTAGTAGAAATATGAGCCTGATATCTCTGGCCAATGCACAGTAAGGCAAAGCAAGACAATGCAAGGCAGGGATGCAGTGAGCATCCAGGTAGACTTAGAGTTGAGTGGGTGCTATGAGATCAAGCAAAGATTTCTGTGATGCAGTCTGGTCCAGTCCACGAACTGGGTGCATGTCCCTGAGCACAAAGTGCAGAATCACAATGATAGTTGCATGTGCAGTCTGCTGTGCATCATTGAAGTGCAGAAGCGTCCTCTAAATGGTCGGTAATATAATATGCAAGTTCATAGAGGGTGGCACATTTTGGTTGCCAATATCTTTTGATATGAAGTGTGTGTGACCAGTACCTATGGAATGCGCCCTGAGATGTTGGCAACCAATGTCTAACATGGAGGTCTTTGGGATAAATAGTGTGTTGAACTTGCCAAGAACCCATTTCTAGTTCCACATTGTGTTTGTATGGTGAGTCTGGTAAGTTGGTCTGTTAACAATGCAGTTAATAAGCAATAATGAGTGTCATTTTGGAACTCACTGCTGCCTAAAGAGAATTTCACCACGCTGTCTCAGAAAAGTTTACAAGATGCAGCGAGATGATCTTGATGTCGCGATGGAGCTCACAATCTTCTTACCTGATTCTACCATCATCTCACCACAGCCTATGTCACTCAGATCCTGATAGGATTCTGCTTTTAGTATTTTTATGAACAGTTCACAACCTAAAAGAATGAAGCTTCACAATTTAAGGTTTACTTTCTGGGTAAAAGAGTTTTTTTGGGTGTTATTACCAATTATTGCATCACTAAATGATGCAATAGTTTGTTACTTGAATTAAATTTCAGTGCTAAGTTTAATAGACAAATAATGTTGACATACAGATGCTTCTGTGAAATGACATTTTTATGAAGCTAAACGCACAACAATGTAGATGGTTCAACAACTTGAGGAGCTTTGCAATGCACGAGGTATATCTTTCTTGCTATGCGTTGTTGGTTGATTTTTCACATAAACACTGGGTTAAAATCTTGGCAATCCTTTCCTGTGTACCTGCTGGTCCATAGTATTTCAAGTTAGCAGCTCACCACCACATTCTCAAGGGCAATTAGGGATGTCCAGTAAATGATAGCCTTGGCAGCAGCACCTATTTCACATGAACGAATAAAATAAACAATGGCATGCATCATTGAGACGTTGCAATTTCCTCAGCAAATTCTGGCCCAATAAATTTAAACAGTGTGTTTGTTCTGTAAACACAGAACAAAAAGGGCCAGGTTTTAAAACCAAAATGAATGGTTGCTGTTCTTGATGATTGATGGTTGGCAGGTCTGCATACCGAAGGAAGTAAAGGGAGTGAGTATCGGAGACTGTAGTTAATGATTATGGTGGTCAGCATTTAGCCTGTGAGATAAAGAAATATTTGAGAGTGCATATGCCTTATGGCATCATTGGTCATTCAAAGTTATTTCTGCACCCTGGGCAAGAGATCCTGTCATAACAACCTGAAAGCTGCAAACCATACTCTTGGGCTGTAATTCATTTTATGCTTAAAACTGGAAACCTTTTCAATCATTTTGTCCATCTAATGCATCAGTTCCAAGCAGGTAATTCAGCTTAGGTGCTATAGTGAACCTGTCAGTTTCTTTTCTCTTTGGACTGTGTAAATATTTCCATTGGCAAAATACATTTGTTATGGCATGCAGAGAGCAAAATAATTGCAGCTATTAGGCAGTCTGAACACACAGGCCCACATCACCTGTTATACACTGGCAATCTTGAAGATTTCATTGCCTTTGAGTCACTGGGCTGAGTTAGAAAAGAATTTGCTTGTTCCTTTGCAAAAGAGCAACATAATGATGCTACGCTGACAATGTGACTCTTTTGCTGCCGGGGTGTGACTAGAATAGGGTTTTTACATATCAACTTTAAAGTAGGGTCGATGCAGAATGACAAACAAGGCTGCTGCAGTTTTATGACCACAGAGCCAAGTCGGGATTTGTTTTTCACTTATTTGTAAAATCTCTTACAGTTCCTCAAGGGGAATAGTGCATCACGATTTGTCTTCCATCCTCTGCCAATCCCCTTGCATGCCAAACAAGAATGAGATTGCATACTTTGGAGATATGAAGTTTTATTTAAGCAGGTTCTTCAAAGGGAGCAGATTCCATTGACTTCCAAGTGCATACCCATCCTCCATGGGTGAGTGTTAGGTTATAGACCATAAGACATAGGAGCAGAAATTAGGCCATTCAGCCCATTGAGTCTGCTTCACCATTCAATCATGGCTGATAAGTTTCTCATCCCCAATCTCTCACTTTGCCCCCATAACCCTTAATCCCCTTGATACTCAAGAACCTATCTATCTCAGTTTTAAATATACTCAATGATCTGGCCTCCACAGCCTTCTGTGGCAGTGAATTCCACAGACTCACCACTCTCTGGCTGAAAAATTCTAAAGGATCTTCCCTTTAGTCTAAGAATGCCCTTTGGGTCCTAGTGTCTCCTACTAATGGAAACATCTTCCCAATGTCTATTCATATCTGTGACATTGCTGTACCTTAATGGAAAGAGGAAAAGGCACTTACAAATGAAGCAACTAAAGTCATGGGCCCTGAAATTCTACCAGAGTTTTGTCAGTTTGAGGTGAATATCTCACTGGAAGTGTGGTCTAACTTCTCAAGAAAGATGGCTGGAGATCAGGAAAACACACATTTTCAAAAACATATAGCCTCTCAGCATCTTGGTGCAAATTACTACAGATACCGGAATCTGTACCAAAAACAATTTGAACCTGGGCCTCTTGGCTAAGAGATAGGGACACTACCACTGCAACACAAGAGACCACTGCACCACAACAGCACCTTCCAATGTCACAGATATAACAGTCAATAATTGCTCAGGTGTCAAATCAGGTGTCAAAGCTTTGCCTAAGCATATCTAGCAAGGAAATTAATTTTTGTACGCATGTTGGAAAAGTGTTAGAGCTGAGGGTTGCAATTCCTCCATCCCTCCAGTTAGAGTCTCAACAATTCAAGCTGCCTTTGTTTGACTATTCTTCCATTCATTGTTAGGACTCATAGGCAGGAGAATTAGATAGAACACTGGAACCAAATGCTTAAACAAAAGCTTTTTATCTTCAGACACACGTAGCATGTAATGCACTGTGAATCCAAAATTAGTGCAACTGTACAGTTAAATGTACGGAATATACTTCAAGCAAGTCCAGTAAAAACTGTTTCCACTTCATCACTGGATGATCTCCAGTTTCAACAGGAAAGTGAAGATTATGGTTTTGGGTGGGAAAAGATGAAAAATTGGGTATTGAAACTGGAGCTAATGGATGGAACAAACTGATCGACTGAGCCAGACTTTGTTCCCCTTGTATTCATTTAACAGAAGTTCCCCATTAAAAATGATTTTAAACAAACTGAGTAATTCTGGAAAAAAAAGTCACAGACAAGGGTAGAAATTGGATGCTCTAGTTCTTTATTGTGCCCATTTACTATATCTCTGGTTTGGATTAAAACTATAGTGAAAGTTTGAAACTATTTCAAAATCAATTCCAGTCATAATAGCCATCCATCATGAGGGAGTAGCACCTCTTTAGTTCAGTAATCCTACCATATTACCTCAAGTCACCTTGATGATGGCTGAAGAAAATGACAAAGGGTAATCAAAAGGGCCACAGTTTTTCAGAAATTTCTAATACACAGCTTTAGATCAGGACCTGTCACAACCAATCTGCAGTAATAAAACCTGGTCCGTCTGTACACCAGGCATGATAAAATAGTTGTGAATTAGTTTGATAGACATCACTGATTCTTACTTCTCAGCTCACTGAGTCCCAAAGAACTAAGTTATTTCATGCATCAAATCAAATGCTGTCATCCAGTGACACAGACATGACGAACTGGATTCATCAATTTAGAATCATATATCTCTTATCAACAAAGATTACTATCACTTGCTTGCATTCATGTATACATTTTCTACACATTATTTTTAACCATGTCAATCAGAGTAGCTATGGCAGTTTTTCCGGTTAAGCTCTTGACCTTAGCAATATTTGTACACGTTTCCAGCTAAGTCCCTTAGAAATTATGCAATAGTAATGCTTTGCGGATGTGCATGACCTATGTTACCTCTAACTGCCTGACCCAAGTTCAATACCTTTTATAACCAATGAACTAAGCTCTGTTTGCTGATTATCTTAGGATTGCCTCCAACACCCTCTATGTTCTGTCAGTTCTGTGTGCAATACTTTAGGCATTCAGCTGAACCAAAAAAATGTTCTGGAAAGGACTGTTGATCTCTACATTTCATGTGGCAATAGTTGGATCTAAGTTTTATCCAATAAGATTGGAGTTTGTTGTGTCAGTCATAGCTCAGTGGACAATACTTTTGTCACTTAATTGGAAGGTTATGTTCAAGTTCTGTTCCTGAGACCTGAGTCTTAATCCATACTGGCTTTTAAATGCAGTACTGATGAAATCCTGCTATGTTAGAACTGTCATCTTTCAAAATAAATATTAAACTCAAAAGGATATAAATCCTATAACACAATGTGAAGAAGGCCAGGAAAGCTCTCCCTGGTGTACTGGCCAATGTTAGTACCACTATCATTATTATGTAAACTGTTTAGATTAGATTCCCTACAGTATGGAAACAGGCCCTTCGGCCCAATAAGTCCACACCAGTTCTGCGAAGAGTAACCCACACAGTCCCATTCCTCTACCCTATATTTACCTCTGACTAATGCACCTAACATGGTGGGCAATTTAGCATGGCCAATTCACCTGACCTGCACATCTTTGGATTGTTGGATGAAGCCTACACAGACACAGGGAGAATGTGCAAATTCCACACAGACAGCCACCCGAGGTGGAAATGAACCCGGGTCCCTGGTGCTGCGAGGCAGCAGTGCTAACCACTGAGCCACCGAGTTGCCCTGATTGCTATGGGTTTGGAGTCAAATGTAGGTCAGTCCAGATAACCATGGTAGTTTTCTTCCCTAAAGGATGTTAATGAACAAGATGGGTTTTTCTGACAATCCACAATGAATTCATTGTCATCATTAGATTATTAATTCCAGATGTTTACTGAATTCAAATTCCACCATCTGACTTGGAATGATTTGAACCCAGGTCCCCAGAGCATTACCTGGGTCTCTGGATTAACAGTCCAGTGAAAATACCACTTGGCTGTTGCCTCCCCACATCTAATTCATGGGAGACGTATTAAAATATACATGCTTATTTTTGGTTTTAGGAATGAAACTTAACATAGAGTCATAGAGATGTACAGCATGGAAACAGACCCTTTGGTCCAACCTGTCCTTGCAGGGATAAATGCACTTGTAGTATCTTGAAATCTAATGCACTTAAAAATTAAACAATATGCCTGACAAAAGACAAGATTTCAGCTGTCATCCACTATGGCTAAAGACTGTTGGCTCAATGGTTAGTTTCGAAGTTCACATTATTAAAATCATGGTGGGGTTTATCATTACCTTTCCTGTGCCAGTGACCAACTCACGGTTTGTAATTTTCTGGCTTCCAACCCACTTTGCAGACTTGATTTTTTACCTGTTCAGCAACATCATTGCACACCTCTGAAGCAGATGGGGCCTGAACCCAGACTTCCTGGTCTAGAGGTAAGGACATTTCTACTGCACCACAAGAGAACATGCCCCTCCCCTATGTTGGAGGCTTGATTTTTTTTTCAAAAGTCTACAATGGTGGCATTTGAACCTATTTCCCCAGAATGTCAGCTTGATGTTCTAGTTTAGTGACCAAGCCAATATGCCACCACCTCCCCCTGCTGATATTTTACAAACAACCTGGTCAGAGATGTTATTGCACAACTCTGGAGTAAGTAAATCTTGAATTTAGGTGCCCTGGGCCAAAAGTGGGGATGCTATCACTGCGCTAAAAGAGACCCATCCACCCAGAACATTGATTGGAACAAAGAACAAAGAAAATTACAGCACAAGAACAAGCCCTTTGGCCCTCCAAGCCTGCGCCAATCCAGATCCTCTATCTAAGCCTGTCGCCTATTTTCTAAGGATCTGTATCTCTCTGCTCCCTGCCCATTAATGTGTCCATCCAGATACATTTCAAATGATACCCACCTCCATCACCTCCGCCGACAATACGTTCCAGGCACTCACCACCCCCTATGTAAAGAACTCTCCATGCGCATCTTCCCTAAACTTTTCCCCTCTCACCCCGAACTGTGTTGTATAGGTGCCTACTCCTGTACTCAATACCCCATCCGATGAAGGAAAGCATGCCATATGCCTTCTTGACTATCCCATAAACCTGCATTGTCACCTTCAGAGAACAATGGACCCGAACACCCAGATCTGTCTGCACATCAGCCCTCCCCAGGACCTTTCCATTTACCGTATAGTTCACACTTGAATTGGATCTTTCAAAGTGCATCACCTCTCATTTGCCTGGATTGAACTCCATCTGCCATGTCTCCACCCATCTCTCCGATCTATCCATATTCTGCTGCATTCTCTGACAGTCCCCTTCACTATCTGCTACTCCACCAATCTGAGTGTCATCTGCAAACTTGCTCATTAGACCACATATACTTTCCTCCAAATCATTTATGCAAATCACAAACAACAGTGGTTCCAACACCGGATCCCTGTGGAACACCACTGGTCACAATTCTCTATTTTGAGAAACTCCCTTCCACTACTACTTTCTGTCTCCTGCTGTCCAGCTAGATAGTACACCCTGGACCTCATGTGACTTCACTCTCTCCATTAGCCTACTATGGGGAACCTTATCAAACATGTTACTGAAATCCATGTGTTTGACATCAACAGCCCTTTCCTCAACAATCAACTTTGTCACTTTCTCAAAGAATTCTATTAAGTTGGTAAGGCATGACCTTCCTTGCACAAAACCATGTTGCCTATCACTGATAAACCCATTTTCTTCCAAATGTAAATAGATCCTATTCCTCAGTATCTTCTCCAGCAGCTTCCCTACCACTGATGTCAGGCTCACCGGTCTATAATTACTTGGATTATCCTTGCTACCCTTCTTAAACAAGGAGACAACGTTAGTAATTCTCCAGTCCTCTGGGACCTCACCTGTGTTCAAGGATGCTGCAAAGAAATCTGTTAAGGCCCCAGCTATTTCCTCACTCATTTCCCTCAGTAACCTGGGATAGATCCCCTCCAGACTTGAGGACTAGTTCACCTTAATGCCTTTTAGAATACCCAACACCTCCTCCATCCTTATGCCAACTTGACCTAGAGTAATAAAACATCTATCCCTCAACATCCATTATGTCCCTTTCCTCAGTGAATACTGATGCAAAGTACTCATTAAGAATCTCACCCATTTTCTCTGACTCCATGCATAACTTTCTTCCTTTGCCCTTAAGTGGGCCAACCATTTCATCAGTTACCCTCTTGCTCCTTATATACAAATAAAAGACTTTGGGATTTGCCTTAACCTTGTTTGCTTAAGATATTTCATGACCGTTTTAGTCCTTTTAATTCCTCATTTCAGTCTGGTCCTACTTACCCAATATTCTTCCAAAGCTTCATTTGTTTTCAGTCACCTAGACCTTATGTATGCTTTTTTTTCTCTTAGCTAGTCTCACAATTTCACCTGTCATCCATGGTTCCCTAATCTTGTCATTTCTATCCCTTATTTTCACAGGGTCACGTCTGTCCCATACTCTAATCAACCTCTCTTTAAAAGCCTCCCACATATCAAATAAGAATTTACCTTCAAACAGCTGCTCCCAATTCACCTTCCCCAGGCCCTGCTGAATTTTGCATTCACCCAGTTTAACATTCTTCCTTTAGGACCACTCTTGTCTTTGTCCATGAGTATTTCAAAACTTACGGAATTGTGATCACTATTTCCAAAATAATCTCCTACTGAAACTTCAACCACCTGGCTGGGTTTAATTTTCACTCTGCTGTTTGTGAGAACTTATTTTGTGCAAATTGGCTGAAGCAAGGCAGGATGAAAGATATGTGATAATTTGTTAGAGTTTGGATTTCAAACTAATGATGTTGGTTACTTTTGTGTAGGATTTAAAGGAGGGTGACAGAAAAGGAATCATAGTCTAATCAATTATGTCAGAGGGTAGGTGATTGTAAAGCCCCTGGAGTGTTAATGGAAGATTGTCAATACTGTTTACAATGAGGAGAGTAAATATTAAAAGAAATTAGGTTGCGTTTGGTTTAGAATAATCAGGGATTGATTTTCTCTCAGGAAGCCGAGAGACTGAAGGCTTTTAGGGCACTTTTGGAGGAGAACTAATTAGGGTCAGAAACAAATATAGTTTCTCTCATAGAAAGATGTACAGGACAGTCTGGAGGAAAGTTAGTTACCTTGTGTAAGTATTTACCTTGTGAAACTTTCAATCTAGGAGTGTTTGTTTAAAAATCTGTCGACTATTAAAAGGCTGAGAAAGTTTCAGATTTCAGTTTCCTGAGTATTCAGGTAGGAAGACTTCACAGGAGAGAGCTGAGGAGGAGAAATTGAGTCAAATTTAAAGACATGATACAGAAGGATAATTCTTTGGCATCACACCACTGTAAAGAAACAGTCATAGAGTCATAGAGTCATAGAGATGTCCAGCATGGAAACAGACCCTTCAGTCCAACCCGTCTATGCCGACCTGATATCCCAGCCCAATCTAGTCCCACCTGCCAGCACCCGGCCCATATCCCTCCAAACCCTTCCTATTCATTTACCCATCCAAATGCCTCTTAAATGTTTCAATTGTACCAGCCTCTACCACTTCCTCTGCCAGCTCATTCCATACACGTACTACCCTCTGTGTGAAAAGTTGCCCCGTAGGTCTCTTTTGTATCTTTCCTCTCTCACCCTAAACCTATGCCCTCTAGTTCTGGACTCCCTGACTCCAGGGAAAAGACTTTGCCTATTTACCCTATCTATGCCCCTCATAATTTTGTAAACCTCTATAAGGTCACCCCTCAGCCTCCAACGCTCCAGGGAAAACAGCTTCAGCCTGTTTAGCCTCTCCCCATAGCTCAATCCTCCAACCTGGCAACATCCTTGTGATTCTTTTCTGAACCCTTTCAAGTTTCACAACATCTCTCCGATAGGAAGGAGACCAGAATTGCACGTAATATTCCAACAGTGGCCTAACCAATGAGGCTTTGTTTTGCAGTGTGTTTTAAGATTTTTAAAACTGTGATCAATGTTTAAATAGCTTTGTCTTTTTCCATTTGTGTAGTAAACTTCTGTTTTATTGTTAACACAGCCTAATGTATCTACATTTCAGTGATTGTTTTTCACATTAAATGAAACAAAATATGATCGATCAAGTTAGATTTAATTTTAGGATCTGACCTAATCAGCAGGGAGGCAATGGCTTAGTGATATTATTGTTAGTCTATTAGTCCAGAGACCCATGTAATGTTCCTGGACCTGATTTTGAATCTTGTCTTGGTAGAATTTGAATTGAATAAAAATCTGGAATTGAGTCTAATGATGACCGTTTCCAATTGTTGGCGGAAGAACCTATCTGGTTCACTAATGTCCTTTAAGGAAGTAAACTGTTGTCCTAACTTGGGCTGGCCTGCATGTGACTAGAGACCCACAGCAATGTGGTTACTTCTTAACTGTTCTTTGGACAATTAGAGATGTGCAAGAAATGCTCGCTTAGCCAGTGTCACCCACATCCTGTGAATGAATTTTCAAAAATGCAATATCAGCTAGAATTGCAATAATTACCTTTAATACAGTAATCACACTTCAAATTACTCCACTGACGCAAAGTGGAAGATGTAAAAGGCACTATATCAACAAAATGCTTTTGACATTGCAACAGCATCCTCATCATTATCAGGCAACTCAATTTTAGAAGTTAAAAATCACACAACACCAGGTTATAGTCCAACAGGTTTAATTGGAAGCACACTAGCTTTCGGAGCGACGCTCCTTCATCAGGTGATTGTGGAGGGCTCGATCGTAACACAGAATTTATAGCAAAAATTTGCAGTGTGATGTAACTGAAATTATACATTGAAGAATTGATTGTCTGTTAAGCCTTTCATCTGTTAGAATACAGTGATAGTTTCACTTCTTTCATATGTAAATCACAAAACCCTTTTTTTTAAAGTTGTATTCTCGGGTTAGCTGTTAACAATGGTGGTAGCCAGACAATATGTTGAAGGTGTTAGCCCCCTGTGTTCTCTGTCTATGACCTGATGTTTAGATTGATTCCAATCTAAAAAGTGAAATAACAGAGTTTTACATAAATTCATGCAGTTTTTGAGCTCAGAGTTCGACATGAAACTACGTGGTTTTTGAGCAAAGTGCAATGTAACTCTGAAAGTACCAAAAAAATTCACCACACACAATATATATGTGTGCATGTGGGTCTTTATCTGTCTGTGTATGTGTCTGTCTGGGGTGGGGGTTGTGAGTGTGAGAAAGTGTGTGTGTGTGTGTGTAGTGAGTGCAGAGTGTCTTAAGTCTGTGAGGGGGTGCATGTGTGGGAGTCTGTGTGTCTATAAGGGTGTGTGGGTGTCTGTGTGCGCGTCTGTGTGTATCTGTGTCCGTGTGCATGTGAGAGTGTGTGTGTAGGAATATCTGTGTGTGTGTAGTGCAATGGTGATCACCTGTAATGTGACATGAACCCAAGGTCCCGGTTGAGGCCCTCCCTATGGGTACCGAACTTAGCTATCAGCCTTTGCTCAGCCACTTTCCTCTGCTGCCTGTCCCGAAGTCCACCTTGGAGGATGGTCACCCAAAGGTCCGAGGCTGAATGTCCTGGACCACTGAAGTGTTCCCCAACTGGGAGGGAACCCTCCTGTCTGTTGATTGTTGTGTGGTGCCCATTCATCTGTTGTTGTAGCCTTTGCTCAGTTTCCCCAATGTACCATGCCTCTGGGCATCCCTGCCTGCAACGTATAAGATAGACAATATTGGCTGAGTCACATGAGTACCTGCCATGTACACGGTGGGAGGTGTTCCCACGCGTAATAGTGGTATCTATGTCCACAATCTGACATGTTTTGCAGCGTCCACCGTGACAGGGTTGTATGGAGTTGTCCTGAGAGCCGGGCAGTTTGCTACGAAAGAATGATCTGTTTGAGGTTTGGCGGTTGTTTAAAGGCAAGTAGTGGAGGTGTGGGGAAGGTCTTGGTGAGGTGCTCATCTTCATTTATAATGTGTTGCAGGTCACGAAGAACATGGCGTAATTTTTCAGCCCCTGGGAAGTACTGAATAACGAAGGGTACCCTGTCAATTGCAGCCCATGTCTGTCTCCTGAGGAGGTCATTACGCTTCCTTGCTGTGGCACGTCGGAACTGGCAAACGATGAGTTGAACATTGTACCCCGTTCTTGTGAGGGCATCCTTGAGTACTTCCAGGTGTCCGTCACGTTCCTCCTCATCTGAGCAGATCCGGTGTATGCGTAGGGCTTATCCATAGGGAATGGCTGTTTTAATATGTTTTGGATGGAAGCTGGAGAAGTGTAGCATTGTGAGGTTGTCTGTGGGTTTGCGGTAGAGTGTGGTGCTGAGGTGTCCGTCCTTGATGGAAACGCACGTGTCCAAGAATGAGACAGACAGTTGAGAGTAGTCCATGGTGAGCTTGATGGTGGGATGAAAATTGTTGATGTCACTGTGTAGTTTTATCAGTGACTCCTTGCCATGGGCCCAGAGGAAGAAAATGTCATCAATGTACCTGGTGTACAATGTCGGTTGGAGATCCTGCATAGAGAAGAAATCTTGTTCGAATCTCTGCATAAAAATGTTGGCATATTGGGGTGCAAATTTGGTCCCCATGGCTGTTCCGTGTGTCTGGATGAAGAATTGGTTGTCAAAGGTGAAGACGTTATGATCGAGGATAAAGCGGATGAGTTGTAGGATGGTGTTTGGAGACTGGCAGTTGTTGGTGTTGAGTATTGAGGCTGTTGCCGCGATGCCATCATTGTGGGGGATGCTGGTGTAGAGTGCGGAAACATCCATTGTGACGAGGAATGTTCCTGGTTCGACTGGTCCATGGGTGCTGAGTTTCTTTAAGAAATCCGTAGTGTCGCGACAGAAGCTGGGGATCCCCTGTACAATAGGTTTCAAGATGCCTTCCACATAGCCAGAGAGATTCTCACATAGGGTCCCATTTCCCGACACGATGGGACGTCCCGGTGTGTTGGCTTTGTGTACCTTTGGAAGGCAGTAGAAGTCGCCTACACGAGACGTACGTGGGATGAGGGCACGTAGGGAGCTCTGAAGGACTGGATCCAAAGTTCTCATCAGTGTGTTTAATTCTCGGATATGTTCTTTGGTCGGATCAGCTGGTAGTTGCCTGTAGTGTTCCTGGTTGTTCAGTTGTCAGTACACTTCCTTGCAGTAATCTGTTCTATTCTGAATGACAACGGTTCCTCCTTTATCTGCTGGTTTGATGACAATGTTGTGATTTGTTTTGAGAGCCTGATGGCATTGCGTTGGGAACGGGTGATGTTTTGCTCTACCTTATGGGTACGGCTGATGAATCTGGCATTTATATATTTCCTGACAGTTTGAGCATACATGTCAAGCCCAGGGCAGCGGCCCTCCGGTGGGGTCCATGTTGACACCTTCTTTGGTCGCTCCTCTACAGATCCCTGTGATGACTGTTCTAGTTCATCAGTGGGCTCAGTGGGATCACTGCCGGCACCCTGAAAGAATTCCCGGAGTCTCATTCGTCTGATGAACTCCTCTGTGTCTGCTGCCAGAACCAACGGGTCCATTTTGGTGGTGGGGCAGAAGTTGAGACCCCTACTCAGGACTTCAATCTCTTCCGGTCGAAGGGTGTGGTCCGATAAGTTGACAATAGACTTCCCCGCAGTGATAATGTTGTCTACTATGGTTCCAGGGCGGGCTTTGCTATTACTGGTGAGAATGCCAAGCTTCTCCAGTTTTTTGTTCTTGGCGTGCATGTACGTGGTGTAGGTCAGTATAAGTACTTTCAATATCAAATACTGGCTCTTATCAAACTAAGTTTAAGAAGACCAATTTGGAAGAGATCCTTACTCAGAGCAATTTACTTTATAAATTTCTTCTAAGGTGCAGACACCTGCCATTTTGGGAGACTGCATATCCACTTCAGACCCTGCTGCTATATGGGAAATACCAAGTTCTATACCATCCAGTTAGTACAGTATTGAGGAATTGAACAGAAACTGATTGTCAGGTTGTCTGGCAGCTGACACAAGTTACGTTCTGCTGAGTGTAAAGACTCAAACTCATCACTTAACACTAGAAATGCATTTAACCATAGCCCTAACATTCACACTAGTCATAACCATAGCCCTAAACCAAACCTTAAGCCTAACCTTAGACCTAATTCTAGCCCTAATCCTAGCCATTGATAACCCTAATCCCAACTGTAACCCTAATCCTAATGCAATTCCAAGCCCTAACCATGTGAATAATGAGAAATAAATATTGTTTTGGATATTTCCTACACAAAAATAGTTTCCCCAAATGATTAATCTGCTCAGTAATATAGAAAAATGCTTATTCATTGAAATATTCCTCCCAGCATTCAAACCTCTGTCTTGATAATAAATTTGTACTAAATTTAGTAACCTTATTGCATCCATTGTATAAACTCTTGAGGAAGATTGTTTCTTGGTTTTGGGGTTGCGGGATGGTTGATAACATGTGGAGCTGGATAAAGCAACATCAGAAGAGTAGGAGAGTCAAAGTTTTGGGCAGGACCATTCAGCCTGCTGTGCTTTTTCCAGCTCCACATTTTATTGACTCTGTTTCATAGTTTTAGACATAATAATGTGACAAAGCATTGAAGTTGTGTAAGTGTAAGTTAGAATGTGGCACAATGCTTGTACGTTACAAAGTGTCAAAAACATTAAGCTAGCATGTGATGCTTCTTCACATGGAATTGGCTCTGTGTCCTCTGTGTTGGATAAGGATGAGGAGATACCAATTGCATTTCCTCTTGCAACTTCAATGCGCATGACTGAAATTATGCTCAGATAGATTATGAAGTATTGTTATTGACTTTTGGGGTAATATGTTTGGGGTATATGTTACAACACGGGTAAACCCCCTGCTTAATTTAAACCACCAACACAGAAAAGATTTATCCTGTGCAGTAATCTGTGAAAATTCAAGAGACCAAGAACTACTTAAAGTAAAAATTAACAACTTTATTTTTTAAAGTATAACAAAGAATAATTAACTAACAACAATTTACAACTCTTCCTCTAACCTATCTTTTACTTTCCCCTTTATAATACTAATTCAATAAAATGCCCTATTAAGATTTACTGAAAAATTCAAATTTCAAAACCAGCCAGCGGATGAATCTTCTCTTTTATATCTTCCTCTGTAGATTTGCTTTCCAGGTCAGTATTGGTTTTTCTCTGGGCAAACTCCTTCTCTAGACAAGTACTTCACAGAGAGTTCTGACTAGCAGCCTACATCTGTTGGTCTTTTGGCAGTTCTCCCCCAACTGTTCAATTTTTCCTGGTCTTATACCCCCAAAGCATCGGATTGTGCCATTGCCTTTTAATATTGTCAATATATTCAATTCAAACTTGATTCAAGTTTGTTTTTTTCAGTATAATTTAAACTGATCGGCCACATTTGAATTTGTTTTTGTCTCCAGGCAAACAGCTACACTACTAGCTGGACTGAAGGTTACATTGTATCTTATTCAGAACACTTAGTGCTGTTAGGTAGTTCTGCTATCTTTTAACTTGCTTGAAGGTACCTTCTATATATATATATATATATATATATATATATATAAATATATATACTGCAGCTCAAGTGTGGAGATGGACTCTGACTTTATCTGCTTATAAGTATGATATTTAGTACAAATGATTGGGAGAACAACTTAATGCTGATGCAATGTTTAGATTATTGTCCTCACCTACCATAGAATCCAACAGGGAGGATATACTTCTTTTCACGTGTGGATGAGTTGTCAATGACAGCAGATAACATTGGTAGAATATCTTGTAGGGACCCCAATGTGTCCATGGTTTACAGCTATGGGAATCAGATCTTTTTTTATCTGTAAAAAAGTGATGTCAGTTTATAAAAGTTGCGTTATGTGGTCAGCGAGAGCTGTAATTCTGGGAAGGTATAGATCACAGTTGCTATGTGGTCTTCATGATTGATACTTTGGGGTGAATTTGACAATGAGTTTCATTAGAATCTACCTTTGGTGGTCAAGGATTGATAATGGCCCAGAAGACATAATAAAACGACACAGAGTATATCAAACTGTAGGAAAAAAGTTGCCAGCTATACATTTGCAACCATGGAAATGACCAGCAGAATGTGAGCAGTAAGAGATATTCCTTGTGATAGATGGTCACTTGAGGGGGGTTGAGGTGTTTTCAATGCATCAAATAACAACCAGGAAATTGGAAAGGTTTTGCATAGTTTGACTTGTGGGTTCCCAGAGGAAATTACATTTAACAACAGCCCTCACTTGTTCAGAAGTGATTTCAAAGTTCATCAAAATGAACAGGTGTAAAACATTAGAGTTTCCCTCTATCATTCTGTTTCAAATGGAGTAGCAGAATACAGATTGTTAAATATATTCTAATAAATGCGAGATACAAACTGGAAGAAATTGCAGATGTCATCGAATCACAAACTGGTGAATGCTTGTTATATAATTATCATAGCATGTCTCATTCTACTACCAGTAGACTGTCAGCTGAATTTTTTTTTAGAAGACTGTCAAGAATTAGGTGTTCCATTGCTGAGCGCAGCCCATAGACAAAACCGATCCAAACAGAAAGAAGATCATGATAGGGATAGAGTGAGAGAAAGAAGTCTGAGGTTGAATCAGAACATTAAGGTGAAAGAACATAATCATAAGTGGTTGAAGTGGCTACCGGAAGAGTTGTAAAAATATATAGTCTTCTCACCTATTTTGTCAAAATATTTAGTAATTAAAAGCTTAGATTTGTTTGTGTAGATCATATTTCACATTCACAAATTAAAAAGAGAAATGTAATTGGGATAAGTCAAATGACTGATGAATTGTAGAGTTACTCAGACAGAAGTTGTCTCGATTCTGGATCTAAGTTGGAATCAGTCTGGTGTATCTTATTAAGGGGAACATTCAATTGAAGATCAAGGGCAAAAGTAGTCCTTGTTAGAGAAAATGTCTCCTCAATCTCAGGCCAAAACGGATCGAGGTCTTTCCCCAAGTTCTGGAAGTTTCGTTCAAGAAAGAGGGTATCATCTTAGGAATAGGGAACCAGTAGTTAAGTTAGATTTGTGAATAAAACAATCAGTTGTTCCTGTGGAGAAGGACATGGAATATATAGAATGTGGGGAAATAGATGGTGACATCGTGAAAAATGTCTATATCATAGAAGAGGAGGTGCTGGATGTCTTGATACACATAAAAGTGGATAAGTCCCCAGGACCTGACCAGGTGTACCATAGAACTCTGTGGGAAGCTAGGGAAGTGTACTGGGCCCCTTGCTGAGACAGTTTTATCATTGATAGTCACAGGTCAGGTGCTGGACGACTGGAGGTTGGCTAACATAGTGACACTGTTTAAGAAAAGTGGGAAGGAAAAGTTACGGAACTATAGACCAGTGAGCCTGACACCGATGGTGGGCAAGTTGTTGGAGGGAATCTTGAGAGACAGGACTTACATGTATTTGGAAAGGCAAGGACAGATTAGGGATAGTCAACATGGCTTTGTGTGTGGGAAATCATGTCTCACGAATTTGATTGAGTTTTTGGAAGAAGTAACAAAGAGGATTGAGAAGGGCAGAGTGGTGGACGTGATCTGTATGGACTTCAGTAAGGCATTCGACAAGGTTCCCCATGGGAGACTGATTAGCAAGGTTAGAATTCATGGAATACAGGGAGAAGTAGCCATTTGGATACAGAACTAGTTCGAAGATAGAATACAGAGGGTGGTGGTGGAGTGTTGCTTTTCAGACTGGAGGCCTGTCCATTGGAGTGCCACAAGGTCAGTGCTGGGTCCACTACTTTTTGTCATTTATATAAAATGTTTTAGATGTGAAGGTACGAGGGATAGTTAGTACGTTTGCAGATGGCTCCAAAATTGGAGGTGTAGTGGACAGCGAAGAAGGTTACCTCAGATTATAACGGGATCTTGGTCAGATGGACCAATGGGCTGAGGAGTGGCAGATGGAGTTTAATTTAAATAAATGTGAGGTGCTGCATTTTGGAAAAGCAAATTAGAGAAGTACTTATACACTTAATGATAAGATTCTAGGGAGTGTTGCTGAACAAAGAGACCTTGGAGTACAGGTTCATAGTTCCTTGAAAGTGGAGTCGCAGGTAGATAGGATAGTGAAGAAGGCATTTGATATGCTTTCCTTTATTGGTTAAAATATTGAGTACAGGATTTGGGAGATCACATTGTAGGTTGTGCTGGACATTGGACATTGGTTTGGCCACTTTTGGAATATTGTGTGCAATTCTGGTCTCCTTCAATTGGAAGGATGTTGTGAAACTTAAAAGGGTTTAGAAAAGATTTACAAGCATGTTGCCAGGGTTGGAGGATTTGAGCCACAGTGTGAGTTTGATTCGGCTGGGGCTGTTTTCCCTGGAGCGTTGGAGGTTGAGGGGTGACCTCATAGAGGTTTATAAAATCATGAGGGGCATAGATAGAATACAGGTCTTTTCCCTGGGGTGGTGAGTCCAGAGCTAGAGTGCATAGTTTTAGGGTGAGAGGGGAAAAATATAAAAGGGACCTGGGGGGGCAACTTTTTCACGTAGAGGGTGTTGCATATATGGAATGAGCTGCCTGGGGAAGTGGGGTTTAGTTCAAAGTGGTGCTGGAAAAGCACGGCAGGTCAGGAAGCATCCGAGGAGCAGGAATATCGACGTTTTGGGCAAAAGCCCTTCATCAGGAATGGGGGCAGGGAACCTCCAGGGTGGAGAGATAAATGGGAGGGGAGGGGGGGTGTTGCTGAGGAGAAGGTAGCAAAGAGTACAATAGGTGCATGGGTGTGGGGATGGAGGAGATAGGTCAGAGGGGAGGGTGGAGCAGATAGGTGGGAAGGGAGATTGCCAGGTGCGGCAGGTCATGAGGACAGTGCTGAGCTGGAATGTTGGAACTGGGATAAGGTGGGGGGAGGGGAAGTGAGGAAACTCGTGAAGTCCACATTGATGCCCTGGAGTTGAAAGTGTTCCGAGGCGGAAGATGAGGCGTTCTTCCTCCAGGCGTCGGGTGGTGAGGGAGCGGCAGTGGAGGAGGCCCAGGACCTGCATGTCTTCAGCAGAGGGTGAGTTGAAATGTTGGGCCATGGGGAGTTGGGGTTGATTGATGCGGACATCCCGGTGATGTTCCCTGAAGTGCTTTGCAAGGAGGCGTTCAGTCTCCCCAATGTAGAGGAGACCGCATCGGGAGCAATGGATACAATAAATGACATTGGTGGATGATGTGGAAGGCACCTTTTGGGCCTTGCATGGAGGTGAGAGAGGAGGTGTGGGCGCAGGTTTTGCAATTCCTGCGGTGGCAGGGGAGGGTGCCAGGACGGGAGCGTGGGTTGTTGGGGGGCGTGGATCTGACCAGGTAGTCTCGGAGGGAACAGTCTTTTCGGAAAGTAGAATGGAGTGGGGAGGGAAATATATCTCTGGTGGTGGGGTCCATGTGGAGGTGGCGGAAATGTCGGCGGATGATGCGGTTAATGGCCAAGGTTGGTAGGGTGGAAAGTGAGGACCAGGGGGGTTCTGTTCTTGTTACGGTTGGAGGGGTGAGGTCTGAGGGCGGAAGTACAGGGTGTGGATGAGATGCATTGGAGGGCATCTTCGACCACATGGGAAGGGAAATTGTGATCTCTAAAGAAGGAGGCCATCTGGGGTGTTCTGTGGTGGAACTGGTCCTCCTGGGAGCAGATACGGCGGAGGCGGAGGAATTGGGAATACGGGATGGCATTTTTGCAGGAGGTAGAGTGGGAAGAGATATAATCCAGGTGGCTGTGGGAGTTGGTGGATTTGTAAAAAATGTCAGTGTCAAGTCAGTCATCATTAATGGAGATGGAGAGGTCCAGGAAGGGGAGTGAGGTGTTAGAGATGATCCAGATGAATTTAAGGTCGGGGTGATATGTGTTGGTGAAGTTGATGAACTGCTCAACCTCCTCGCAGGAGCACGAGGTGGCGCCGATGCAGTCATCAATGTAGAGGAGGAAGAGGTGGGGAGTGGTGCCAGTGTAACTACGGAAGATGGACTGTTTTACATAGCCAATAAAGAGACAGACATAACTGGGGCCCATACGGGTGCCTATGGCTACCCTTTTGGTCTGGAGGAAGTGGGAAGATTTGAAGGAGAAACTGTTAAGTGTGAGGACCAGTTCAGCCAAACAAATGAGAACGTCAGTGGAAGGGTACTGATTGGGACATCGGGAGAGGAAGAAATGGAGGGCTTGGAGGCACTGGTCATGGTGGATGGAGGCCTGAGGAAGTAGTGGAGGCTGGTACAATTGTAGCATTTAAAAGGCAGCTGGATGAGTATATGAATAGGAAGGGGTAAGAGGCATATGGGCCAAGTGCTGTCAAATGGGATGAGATTGTGTTGGGATACCTGTTCGGCATGGATTAGTTGGACCAAAGGATCTGTTTCCATGCTGTACATCTCTATGAATCTATGACAAATGGAAAAACTGCGGAAACTGGTGTTTTCTGGGATTGATCCTTTCACTGATCAGAATGCTGTTTCTCGAACTGTATCCCCTGGATACTTTCACCTGTTTTGTGGGGGCACAGGGTGACTGGTTTACATATACAAAGTCTCTGACTTATTTATAAAAAGTCAAAGCTTATAGAAACTGATGGGGAGAAATTATCTAGCTAACTTCAGACTTGAGATGCTCCTTGCTGCACAGCACAAACACAGCTCCCTCCTTGCCAGAGGGAGATAGTGGAATGAGCAGAAGAGGCCATGCAACATACAATTCCTTACTTGGCTCTCTTCCTCCCTGCAGTCGCAACTATTCAAAGACCTTTTTCCCACTATCCAACAGTAATTTGATGCTGAGGACCACTCATTGCTGCCTGATTTCTCTCTTCCACCTGGTGAACCTTGCCAGACAAGAGGCAAAGACATACAATGGAAATTGGGAGGAGTTTAAAATAACTGTTGACTCACACCGAGCTATTAATCCAGGATTTTTTCCCAATCTACCATCTTGTGTTAAAATTAGGGGTGACCCTGACAGCCTGACAGACATGTAATGGTGTAGTACAGTAAACAGGGCAACACAAGTACAGGGGAAGGCAATGACCAAATGGTATTATTACTGAGCTGTTAATCCAGGGACTTAGATAATGTTCTGGGGACCTGGGTTCAAATCCTGCCATGACACTTGGAATTTGAATTCAATAAAAACAAATCTGCAATGTAGATGGCCGAATTTGAATTAAATTAAAGAAATCTAGAATTAAGAGTCTAATGATGACCATGAATCCATTGTCAAGAAAAACCCATCTTGTTCACAAATGTCCTTTTTGGAAGGAATCTGCCATCCATAAGAAATAGGAGTGGAAGTAAGACCATTTGGCCCATCGAATCCACTCTGCCATTCAATGATGGCTGATGAGCATTTCAATGTCACTTACCTGGTCTGGCCTACATATAACTCCAGATCTACAGCAATGTGGTTGACACTTAACTACTCTCTGGGCAAATAGGAATGGACAATAAATGCTGGCCTCGTTTGTGAAGCCCTCATCCCATAAATGAATTAAAAAAACAGTTGATTTTTTGACATTTCTACAAAGGGATAGTCTTATCTGAACAGGTCTGAACATATACCCAGTGTCACTCACGTGTGAATCCAACAGAAAATGGTCTGGTTGAGGCAACATTGAATCTCTACTTGCTATATTTTCTACGTACTAAATAAAATGCAATATCACAGTAACATAAGCAGATGTACAAACCAGCCAAGTGTGGTTAAAAGTACAGCCCCATTTCAACACAAATCAACCTAGTCCCATGAACTACAACCATGACCTGAACTGGTGGTAGTTTCTCAGCAGAACAAGAAGGGAAGAGAGATAGAAAGATATGATGAATGGGAGCCTCAAAGACTGGAGTAAATCAGCTCTTCCTGAAACCACATTTTAATTCAAATTATTAAGTTTTCTTTGAGAATTTGTCCTCAGTTATAATATCATTTTAAGGAGCAGCTACCTCTTTAACTTAATTCAATTTTGTTTAAATAATTTTAATTTATAAAATGAAAAGGTGCGAACTAAGGTCACTTGTGACTCAGTGGTACTATCCCTATCTCTAAGACAGAAGGCCAGGGTTCATGCTCCACCTGCTCCAGGGTGTATCATGACATGCTTGAACAGGCTAATTAAAAATATCTATGAAGGGAGACTATTTGAGGGACTGCCAGCTGCTAAATTGATTTCATTGGGTTCCATTAATTTAAAATACTGTAGTATTTAGAGAGACTGCTTTGGGCCTGGGTTGGTAGATAAGAAGCTGACATATGTAATACTGCATTCAGTGGATAACTCAGTATCAATATAAGTATTGGTATCTATTATCATACTTTACCAACTGACTTGGGATTGAGATAACAACCAGGACTGGCCCTGTTACATTTCACAACTTTGAGATTTGGAATTGCGAGTGATAGGATTTCGGGGTTTGGATTATGCAGCTGACTCTCCAACAATCTCTTCAGGTGGATTATGTTAAGTGGCTTAGGTTTTCCTGCCTGACTGATTGGATATTGCCAATCAACACAAGCAGCAATCCCATCCCGCCCCCCGCCCCCAATCTCCCCAACTTCTCGTCCTTGCTGTAATCTTTTTATTGAGGGCCAGCAGTTTGAAATGTACAGTAATCATTTTCAAAGTGTTTTTCCCCCTACCTTGCCTGCAGCAAAGGAGCAGCTTATTTGAAATGAACATTGAACTCACATCTGAGACTGGTCTTCTCTCCAAGGACTCCTGCACACTTGACTTGATAAAGGCCACACATTCAGTCCTCTGCTCGTCAAACTCGGAGAAGCACAGGCTGAGAAGTAATTAAATCTACCTGCCGGCCTAACTGAAATTTATTACTGTGGCTCCATCATAAAACACACCAGCACTAGATTTCTCAGTATGAATATTGACTGGCAGTTGCAAGAAATTCTTCTGTGTTTAGGTCTTCATCAACACTATTTTATTGGATGTTCCTATGGAATAATAAAATTATTCATGCACAGTGGAAGACAAAACATATTTCACCAGTTTTCAGAGGTCATTTTGAAGCTGTAGAGTCAACTGGTCAGGTAAATTCATCCCCATGTACAGCTGCAGCATAAAGACATTACACAAACTCTAAAGGTGAGCATGATGGTGATGTCACTGGCCTGGTTTTCCAGAGCATCATGTCAACGCCTTGGGGACATAAGTTCAAATCCCACCACAGCAGCTGGTGAAATTTGAATTCAGTTAATTAGAAGCCTGGAATTGAAAGTTATTCTTAGTAATGGTGACCATGAAACAATCGTTGATTGTCATAAAAACTCATCTGGTTCATTACTGCATTTTAGGGAGAGAGATCCGTTTTCCTTTCCTGGTCTGACTGGCATGTGACTCCAAGTCCACAGAAATGTGGAGGATTTTCTCTGCTAGCTAAAATGTCCTAGCAAACCATTCAGTTCGGTGGCAAATTAGGAATCAGTGATGTCCACATCTCATGAAAGAATAAAGTAATGCAGGAGGAAGAGTTGAGCTTCATGCCCAATTCACAAAGGATTACTTCAAATTGACATCACAGAAACAGGCCGGTCAGCCCTATACAAGTTTTGGTGCTCACCATAAGCCACTTTCCTGTCTTTCTATTACCTTATTAACATGATCATGTATTCCCTACTTCATTGTGTAGCTATTTAGCTGCCCCTTAATTGCATCTTGTCATTTACCTCAACCAGTGCATATGCTAGCAAGTTCTATCCTTGCAGAACTTTCTGAGTAAAGTTGCTTATCCTAACTTTTGTGTTTGATTTATTAGTGAGTGTATTGTCTATACTCTACCACCAGTGGGAAGGCTTTCTGTGAGGATGAACTAATGGAGAAGGGCTGGAGGTACAAGAGGATACAGGATCAGAGCTAGAAGGATAATTTTGAACAGATAAAGATTGACAGCTTGAGTAGTTAAAGGAAAGGTAGTTAAAGTCAGGATATAGGATACTTTAAGGGGCTGTTGAGGCACAGATCTTTTGTCCCTTCTTTTCATTCAGAAGGTTTGGGTTCAATTCCAACTCAATAGGCAGCCATACCTTACAGGTGTGTCCTAACATGTCTAAACAGGTTGCTTATGGATACTTAAGTAATAATTATTATTAGTCAAATGGTGTAATGAGAAGTAGACTTGACCATTCCAGTGCACAACAGACTAACATCTCACATTCTACCGTTAATAAATATAAGATCATCCAAGACTCTTTTGTTGATGTCCTTGCTCCTAATATGTTGTATTCTCACATCATTCTTGTCCTCACTGGCCAACATAGCTCATGGTCAAGCAACCCATTGATTTTATAATTCACATCAATGTTTTCAAATCCTTTCATAGACATGCCTTTCCCTACTCTATTATTTCTTCCAATCCCAGAAAACTTTGAAATATCTGCAGCCATCTAATTCTAATCTCATAAGCAACCCTAATTTTATTTCCCCATCACTGGTGGCTGTGCCTTCAGCTATCTTCTGAGCTCTGGAATTCCCTCTTTAAATCTCTTTCACTTTCTACTCTTTTCTTTAAGATACTTTGATCTGATTTGATAGAGCCTGCAGTCACCACTGTTGGATAAGGGTGTAAGGGTCTTAAAGAGTTAATATTGAGTGTGTAAAGCACCAATCATTTGATGATGTCATATGAACCTTTGAGAATAAAGATACTCAGAGGAGTAAAACACAAAGGGATAAAATACTGTTAGGATTATTTAAGATCACCATTGTAGTTTCTGTAACAATATCCGCTACAACAATATAACCTTAACTAGTTGCTAGCATGCACTAATGTATATTTTGTTCAATGCAAGACTCTTGTCTGGTTAGCCAAGAAGTGGTTTCCTCCACCACACTAGACCAAAGATACTCCAGACATGTAAAGAGGATGATGACAGCAAACTTCCATGTGGTGATGTGCAGACATTTTAGCTGTATAGCTAAGTTTAGCTGTACAAACGACATGGTGAGCAGTGGATCAGTTTTATTTAGTTGCCTCGTATGACATGGTGGCGGCGGTGAAGGTCTAAAGATTTTTCAGCCTTTTTAGACCCAACTTTGAGATACGTCTTCACTCAGACAGTCAGCAGAAGAGCTGAGCATTTAAGAACCACACACAAGAAACACTTGTTACAAGATTCCAAAAACAAGAACCTGCGATCAATAGCAAAAACATTTCAGATCTGGTAGGAGGCGTGCTGCAGCAAGAGAGTTGGGCATTCCCTGAGAGGAGAATTAGTTTTTCCAAAGCAAGTACAGACTGCATCTTATGATAGTGGTCTGCCAGAGAGTGAATAGACATTGAGGTTCCTTGACTAAAATTAAAATCCCTGGTGGGCAATGGGAAACCTTTAAAAATGATCATGACTCCAGGCTGGGAAAGTGGAAAATAAAAAAAATACTTACAACGTGGATTGAGCATTACTCCCATAGTGGGTGGGCATCATGAAGTAAAGCTACAGCAAGGGAAATCAAGGGCCATAAAAGCAATTTAAACCAAGGTCACAGACCTGAGGATGTTATAAAATGAGAATTCAAGTGACAAAGGAGCAGCTCCCAGAAGCCTAAGCAGCCCTGATCTAGTGGATAAGGAGAGTTAGGACACTTTATTATGTCTGCAGAAAGTGGGAGAAATGTCATTAAAACAATATTGAAGGTTGAAAGCATTTACTTAAAATACAGAGAACAGGAATCATCCTGAAAGTTGAGGAAGAAATGAAGGTGCAGACATGGGGATCAGTCAGAATGAAACAATAAAGTATTGGGGTTGATCTGTTCAAGCAATGATGTCAAAGCCAGAGGCATTGAGCAAAACCATGAACTGTATAAGGAGGGCATCATTTATTAAAGCTAAATAGATTTGATTTTGTCTTGCTTTGACTTATTATTGTCACACGTACCTAGGTATAGTGAAAAGTTTGGTTTTGTGGGCAGACCATACCATACAAAATGCAATAGGGTGGTAGAACAGAGTGAAGAATAAAATGTTGCAGCTGCAGAGAAGGTGCACAAAGAGCGAGATCAACATTACATTTAAAATTTGAGAGGCAGGGAAGAAGCTGTTCTTGAAACTGTTGGTTCATATGTTTAAGCTTTTGTACCTCTGCATGATTAAAGAGGTTAGAAGAGATTATAACCAGGGTGAGAGAGGTCTTTGACTACATTGGCTGGCTTTCTGAGGCAGCAAGAAGTATAGATGGAGTCAATGGATGGAAGGTTGGCTTGCATGATGGACTGGGCTGTATTCAGAACTCTCAGTAGTTTCTTACAGTCTTGGGCAGCACAGTTGCCATGATGCATCTGGATAGAATGCTTTCTATGGTACATCTTTCAAATTGTTTAGCGTCTTTATGGACACGTCAAATTTCCTGAGCCTCCTGAGGAAGTAGAGGCATTGCTATGCTTTCTTAACAATTGCATCAACATGGTGGACCAGGACAGATTATTAGGAGAAAGTGAGGATTGCAGATGCTGGAGATCAGAGTCGAGAGTGTGGTGCTGGAAAAGCACAGCAGGTCGGGTAGTATCCGTGGAGCAGGAGAATCGACGTTTCAGGCATAAGTTCTTTATCAGGAATCCTGATGAAGGGCTTATGCCTGAAACATCAATTCTCCTGCTCCTCAGATGCTGCCTGATCTGGTGTGCTTTTCCAGCACCATACTCTCAACGCAAGACAAATGTTTGGTGATCAACACTTCTAGAAAATTGACGGTCTTGACCATCTCCACCCCAGATCCATTGATTTAGATAGGGGCATGCCTTCCATCTTGCTTCCTGAAGTCAATGTCCAGTTGTTTCATTTTGTTGGCATAAAGATTGTTATCTTTACACCATGCCACCAAACACTCCATCTCTTTCCTGTATTCTGTCTTGTTATTGTTTGAGATCTGGCCTACAATGGTGGTATTGTCAGCAAATTAGTAGGTAGAGTTAGGACAAAGTTTGACCACATAGTCATGAGTGGACAGAGAATATAGTAAGGGACCGAGTATGCAGTATTGTGGGGTACCAGTATTGAGGATTGTTGTGGAGGAGGTGCTGTTGCCTAATCTCATTGATTGCAGTCTGTGGATCAGGAGGTTGAGGATCCAGTTGCAGAAGGTGGAGCAGAGACCAAGGTCTTAGACTTTGGAAACTAGCTTGGTTAGAATTATAATCTTGAAGGTGGAGCTGTAGTTAATAAGTAGGAGCCTGACAGATGTATCCTTGTTATCCAGATGTCAGGAATGATTGCAGCTGCAGATAACTAGGATCCAGTTAGTAAAGCTGTTAAGAAAATGGGAACAATTCAGTGAAGCCATGAAAAAGACAGGAATCGTTAATTCCATCTGAAAATTGTGGAAATTTGTTTTTGCCTTGAGAGGGCGGGAAAGCTCCATTTTGCTTGTAAAATGTGGAGAAACCCTCCCGTAGGGCAACACAAAACATGAACATTGCTGTTACAGCAAAATAAAAGCCTTTCAAACAAGTAAAGTAAATAAGTGCATTAGGAAGACATTGGAAATAATATTGTCAGGAAGATTTAATTTCAGAGTTGGGTCAAATAGAACATAAATTTGGACATTCTGTACAAATAATCTTAAGGTACAGAATTGTTTCTAGATTATATAATAAATCAGAAGTTGAACAAGTTATGGGACTTTTTAAATACAATTGGTACAGCTTACAGTGTTAATGTTTGTCAAGTTGTAAAAGAAACAACAAATATCTTTGAAGAAGTACCGAAAATAGGGGTCATTTATTTTTGTCAAAGGTTCAACTTGAGACTTTCTCAAGATCCTCTTATTGATTTTCAGGTACTACCTTTTGTTTTCCAAATGCTCCTTTTTCATTCTCACCAACACCTTTATTAGGTGAATTATGCGATAACATTGGCTTCTGTGTTTGTTTTGATATATAGGGGGCATTAGGCTCTGTATGAGCTTATCAGCAGCAAACAGAAGAGTGAACCAGCCTCGAATAGGATGAACAGCTTCTCAGAGATTGTAACTATTCCATTTATGTTAACAGCATTTGTTTGATTAATTGCCACCATGAATCGATTTTTGAGGTGGTTCTGGGATTTCTGGGATGGATCCACCCATTATCCTCATGAATTTTGCCTACTGATAGAAAACCTTAATATAAATGATAAAATAAGTTTCTTAAAAGAGTTCATCATCATGGGGAATCCATTAATGATTTCATTAAGGATCTCCACAGACTAGTGCTATTGTAGCATTACAATTATGATAATTTAAAATGAGAATACATAAGAGACAGAACTTTTGTGGGAATTGCTGATAAGTCTTTGTCAGATTTATTGCAATCTAAAGAAGACCTGTCTCTTGAGAAAGCCATTCACATGGTAAGTGATGCAGCTGTCTGAAAACACAACAAGCAATCCTAAGAGGAGAGATTCAATCTTGGCACAAGCGACAGCAGAGTCCATTCAATTCTTGAGGTACAAAATCACAACAAAACATGTAAGCAACTATGACAATGGTATAAGACATGCACTAGACACTAAAGATCTTCATCAGCATGGTGGAGCAAGGAGGCCTCTCAGGCACAGACAATGCCCCACTTTTCAAAGTGAATGTTTTGTCTGTCACATAATAGATGACTTTCAGAAAATGTGCGAAAGTGGGACACAGTTTCAGAAAAGTAAAAAATCAAAATAGCTATATACACAAAGAGGTTGATGAGGTAGAATAGCCTACAATAGAAGAAACCCACAAAGTGTTCCAAGAAAAACTTAGTGATCCAGACCTAATTTTTTAGCAAGCTGATACTTAGGTCAATGGTTATCTCATGAAATTTAAGTGAGACATCAGGACATATGTCGCTATATTATCAAATAGTGAACTGTAGTTGAGGAAATGCTGTCTACAGCCAGCAATGCAACTGTATGGTCCTAGAAGGCACTTGAAATTACACGTAAGTTACAAGCAACTTTCAAGTAGCGATTTGCAACACATGGCACCCCTGAGGTGATCCTTTTGAACAATGTATGCTTTAACCAGTTTTGCAGTCAATTCTGGATGTGAATATATTACAAGCTCACTGAGAGGCCTACAGTTGATCTGGGAAGCTGTGGTTGCTCATTCCAAAGAGTCATAGAGTCATAGAGTATAGAGGTGTACAGCACGGAAACAGACCCTTCTGTCCAACTCATCCATGCCGACCAGATATCCCAACCCAATCTAGTCCCACCCGCCAGTACCTGGCCCATATCCCTCCAAACCCTTCCTATTCATATACCCATCCAGATGCCTTTTAAATGTTGTAATTGTAACAGACTCCACCACTTCCTCTGGCAGCTCATTCCATACATGTACCACCCTCTGTGTGAAAACATTGCCCCTTAGATCTCTTTTATATCTTTCTCCTCTCACTCTAAACCTATTCCCTCTAGTTCTGGTCCCTCCCACCCCAGGAAAAATACTTTGTCTATTTGTCCTATCCATGCCCCTCATGATTTTGTAAACCTCTATAAGGTCACCCCTCAGCCTCTGACGCTCCAGGGAAAACAGCCCTAGCCTATTCAACCTCTCCCCATAGCTCAATCCTCCAACCCCGGCAACATCCTTGTAAATCTTTTCTGAACCCTTTCAAGTTTCACAACATCTTTCCAACAGGAAGGAGACCAGAATTACATGCAATATTCCAACAGTGGCCTAACGAATGTCCTGTACAGCCGGAACATGACCTCCCAACTCCTGTACTCAGTACTCTGACCAATAAAGGAAAGCATACCAAACGCCTTCTTCACTATCCTATCTACCTGCAACTCCACTTTCAAGGAGCTACAAACCTCCAAGGTTGCTTTGTTCACCAACACTCCCTAAGACCTTATCATTAAGTGTATAAGTCCTGCTAAGATTTGCTTTACCAAAATGCAGCACCTCACACTTACCTAAATTAATTCCATCTGCCACTTCTCAGCCCATCTGGTCAAGATCTGTTGTAATCTGAGATAACCTTCTTCACTGTCCACTACACCTCCAATGTTGGTGTCATTTGCAAACTTGCTAACTATACCTCTTATGCGCACATCCAAATCATTTATATAAATAATGAAAAGTAGTGGACCCAGCACCAATCCTTGTGTCACTCCACTGGTCACAGGCCTCCAGTCTGAAAAACAACCCTCCACCACCACCCTCTGTCTTTTACCTTTGAGACAGTTCTTTATCCAAATGGCTAGTTCTCCCTGTATTCCATGAGTTCTAACCTTGCTAACCAGTCTTCCATGGGGAACCTTGTTGAAAACCTTACTGAAGTCTATATAGATCACATCCACCGTTCTGCCCTCATCAATCCTCTTTGTTACTTCTTCAAAAAAATCAGTCAGGTTTTTGAGACATGATTTTCCATGCACAAAACCATGTTGACTGTCCCTAATCTGTCCTTGTCTTTTGGAATACATGTACATCCAGTACATCAGGATTCCCTCCAACAACTAGCCAACCATCGACGTCAGACTTACCGGTCTATAGTTTCCTGGCTTGTCCTTACCACCTTTCTTAAACAGTGGCACCACGTTAGCCAACCTCCAGTCTTCCGGCACCTCACCTGTGACTATCGATGATACAAATATCTTAGCAAGAGGCCCAGCAATTACTTCCCTAGCTTCCCACAGAGTTCTGATCAGGTCCTGGGAATTTATCCACTTTTATGCATTTCAAGACATCCAGCACTTCCTCCTCTGTAATAAGGAAATTTTTCATGATGTCACCATCAATTTCCTTACATTCTATACCTTCCATGTCCTGTTCCACACTGCACATTCATGTCGACAGGGCTGTCAAGTTATATGGACAATGAATCATGTGCAGCAGGTCATGCACTAAAGCAGGCATCATTGTGTGAGATGGTTGATACATTTGGGTTGTGGCAACAAATATGGACAAGGAACATTAATAGGAGGTGGTGCGGCAGAGGGCTGTCTGGATGATGGAGGGAAGAAAAGCACGTCGTTCAAAATAGGTGGACATCTGGGATGCTTGGGAGTGGAATGTCTTCTCTTCTGAGCAGGTGCGGTGGAGGATGAGGAATTGAGAAAATGGATGGAGTTCTTGCAGGATACTGGGTGGAAGGAGTTGCTGTCCAGATAGTTATAGGAGTCGGTAGGTTTATAGTAAACATCCAAGTGAAAGTGAGTACTGCAGATGCTGGAGATTAGAGACAAGAGTGTGTTGCTGGAAAAGCACAGCAGGTCAGGCAGCATCTGAGGAGCAGGAAAATCGACGTTTCGGGCAAAAGCCCTTCATCCGGAATGAGGCTGGGAGCCTGGGAGGGGTGGAGAGATAAATGGGCGGGGGGTGGAGCTTGGGGGAAGGTAGCTGAGAGTGCAATAGGTGGATGGAAGTGGGGATAAAAGTGATAGGTTGGAGGGGAGGGTGGAGTAGGTAGATGGGAAGGAAAATGGATAGATGGGGCAGGTCATGAGGACAGTGCTGAGCTGGCAGGTTGGAACTGGGTGAAGGTGGGGGCAGGGGAAATGAGGAAGCTGGTGAAATCCACATTGATACCCTGGGGTTGGAGGGTCCCAAAGTGGAAGCTGAGGCGTTCTTCTTCCAGACGTCGGCTGGTAAGGGAGTGGTGATGGAGGAGGCCCAGGACCTGCATGTCCTCGGCAGAGTGGGAGGGGGAGTTGAAGTGTTCGGCCACCGGGCGGTGGGGTTGGTTGGTGTGGGTGTCCCGGACATGTTCTCTGAAACGCTCTGTGAGTAGGTGTTCTGTCTCCCCATTGTAGAGGAGACCGCATTGGGAGTAACGGATGTAAACTATAGAGACTGTCACTAGAAATGGAAATGGTGAGGTCAAGAAAGGGGAGGAAGGTGACCGAGATGGACTAAGTGAATTTGAGGGCAGGTGTGGGCGAAGTTGATGAACTGCTCCAGTTCAGCTTTGGTACAGGACGTTGCATGGATGCAGTCATCAATGTGATGGTGGAAAAGTTGGGGTACTGTATAGGTACTGAAGAGGCACTGTCCGACAAAGAAGCAGGCATAGCTGGGGCCCATCCGGGTACCCATGGCCACCTCCTGGACTTGGAGGAAATAGGAAGATTAAAGGAAAAGTTATTGAGGGTGAAGACCAGTTCGGCGAGATGGAGGATGTTATTGGTGATGGGGGAACTGGATGGGTCTATTGGAGAGGAAGAAGCAGAGGGCCTGGCAGCCCTACTCCTTGAGGGGTAGAGACATGTAGAAGGATTGCATGTTCATAGTGAAGAGAAGGTGCTGTGGGCCGGGGAACTGGAAGTTGCTGAAGATATGAAAGGCGTGTTTGGTGTCGTGGATGTTGGTGAGAAGTGCCTAAACTAAGGGGGAGAGGATGGAATCAAGGTAGGATAAGATGGGTTCAGTGGGACAGGAGCATGCCGAGACAATAGGTTGGCCAGGGTAGTTAGGCTTCACAACCATCTCATCTCTCAAGTCCTCAACTACAGTTCCTCCCATTCTTTGTTGAGTTGTTCTTGGCCTTTGCTTTGCACCTCCACTCTCCAGTCACAAAACTACAGTCTGTAGCTTCACACTTGAACCAATTTTCTGTACTATCATGAAATGAAATTTCTTAAGTCCAGTCATGTCCATGACCAAGCTCAACCTTTACTTTGAATATTCCATAAACATAAGAAAACCAATATACCCAATTGTTTAGTAGATATCTTACTGTAGAATTGAATCTGTATATTAACGTTGTATTCCTTCATGTCAAATGTTATCATAGAATGAATATATGAGCAGCAAAGCCTCATAGCAGATCCAAACTGACCTGTTAATTAATCGATAATTGTAAACAAAATTAACGTAATGAAGTAGGAAACGTAAGTCTCCACTTTCTGTCAGATTCAGCACACATTTGAGACTTCCTAAGAAGAAAACCAACATCATCCATTCCAGGGAATTTCATCCCATAATAATAAGATTAAATTTTATTGTATTAAAATTTCAATTGCAGTTGATAATAATATGTGGAGAAGGTGAAATAATATTACTTCACATGGTACAACAAACAGGTATAGTGCTATTGTGGAAAGGTGGTGTTGAAGTAGATCAATCATGATCATATTGAATGGTGGAGCAGATTCAAAGCACTGAATGGCCTACCCCTATTCATATTTCTCATGTTTGTACTGAAATATTTGCTGTACTGAACTAACCTTATTGCCAGGATACCAATGTAAGCCTCTGTGTAGGGGGCAATCCGGTGCCCCTAGGGAAAAGCAGAGATTAACAAATTGCTATGGCTGATAAGGTACACACATTCAGCTGTACATCTGTTTTATACAATAGTTTGGAACAAACGCATGTCAGAATTTCTGAAGCCTGCATGTAAAGGAATTACACATGAAAATGTTTTTCTTTTCTATCTTCTTTACATAAAAATAACCAAAAAAGGAATCAGGACTTGCAGGAATGTGGTACTGCTAACAACAACATTGACGTAGCTCAGATACTATGCTTGGTATCCTCAGCATTGCACCAACAAGGCAGCAGTCCCCATTTCTAGACCCAACACAAAATAACACACTTTCCTTTCCGTACATGTTCAAGCAACACAGTTCAAATACAAAACAGCCTAAACTGTGGGGTGACTGGTAAAGGATGGACTGTCTGAGAGGTAGACTTTGGTGGGATGGTAGCCAAGCTCAACTTACATGCTTTTATTTCTTTCTAGGCATCATAAATTAGGAAAGAAACTCACCAAGTTTAGACTGTGATCTCCGTTCCTCAAGGTGCACTTAATTTTCCCTCAGCCACTCTTTTGGATGGAATGACTTTTAATAACAGGCTGCCCATCTAGAAACGTTGTTGGCATGTTGACTGTGGTTCTCAGGGGCCTGTTTCAGAACCACAGCGCCAACATTAGCCACTCTTAACCAAGTATCCATATCTCAAGTTTCTGGTTCTAAGGCCTAATTGGCACCCCTTAAACAAAATTTGACATCAAGCCACATAAGCAGACATGAGGACAGATGATCAAAATCTTGATCAAAGATTCTTCAGTTCTGGTCTCCTTGCTCGAGGAAAGATGTTGTTAAACTTGAAAGGATTTAGAAAGGTTTTAAAAGGATACTGCCAGAGTTGGAGGGTTTGAGTTATAAGGGAAGGCTGAATAGGCTGGGGCTGTTTTCCACGGAGTATCAGAGGATGAGGGCTGACCTTATAGGCGTTTATAAAATCATGAGGGGCAGGGATAGGGTGAATGTCCAAGATCTTTTCCCCGGGTTAGGAGACTCCAAAGCTAGAGGGCATAGTTTAAGGTGAGAGGGAAAAGATATATAAGAGACATAAGGGACAATGTTTTCATGCAGAGAGTATGGAATGAGCTGCCAGAGGAAGTGGTGGAGGCTGGTACAATTACAACATTTAAAAGGCATCTGGATGGGTACACAAGTAGGAAGAATTTAGAGGGATATGGGCCAAATGCTGGCAAACAGGACTAGATTAATTTAGGATATCTGGTTGGCATGGCCAAGTTGAAGCAAATGTTTCCATGGTGTAGCTCTCTATGACTCTCTGACTACATAGTATTTGAGGAGCATCTTAAAGGAGGCAAGTGAAGTAAAGATGTGGGGAGGAGTAGGGAGGCTGTAGTAGAGCTTCAGGTCTTAAAAGCAAAGGCAAAGTCACCAATTGTAAAGTGTTTAAAATAGAAGATGTACAGAAGTGCAAAATTTTTGATGGTTTTGAGATTGGAGGAAGTTTCAGAAATAAACAAGATGATGGAGGCTGAAAACAGGGATGAGAATTTTAAAATTGAGATTGCAGAGAACTGTAACACAGGATGATGGGCGATTGAAATTTATTATGAGTTAGGATACAGGGAACAGAAATTTGGATGAGCTTAAGTTCAAGGAGAATGGAAGATAGGCAATCAACTGGAGAAACTTAGAATAGTCAAGTCTGAGGGGTAACAATGGTATTGATAAGGGTCTCAGCAGCAATCAGGATAGGGTCTTTAGATGAGCATACAGTGAAGTCACGGTCCAATATACTAATTAGGCCTCAGCTAGAGCATTTAAGATAATTCTGAGGACCACATTGCAGAAAAGATATACAGTAGCGCCTCGACTTACGAAGTTAATCCGTTCCGGGACCTGGTTCGCGAACCGAAAAGTTCGCGAACTGAATCAATTTTCCCCATTGTTCGGATAGCGTAAGAATGCTTGGATGTAGCACACGCGCCAAAGACGAACTGAATGAGATCACGTGGGGCCCGAGAGCTTTTGCGTTCAATAAGCACGTAGCAAAGCAGAACAATGAAACCATGTGGTCGCACACAAGCTTTTTGCGTTCGTACCTTCGTTCATACCTTGAATTTCGTACATACGTTGAAGCAAATTTTTACGTGTAATCCTATTCGTAAACTGATTTGTTTGTGAACAGGGTCGTTCGTATATCGAGGCGCTACTGTACTAGATATGAGAAAGCATTCTTATTAGGAAAAATAGTCTATTATAAGGCTATAACAGCACAACATATAAGAACACACAATATAAGCAAAAAGAGTTAACATTGTTTCATGAAGGAAAAATTATGTCTGACAAATTTATTAGAATTTTTTGAAATAACAGGCAAGATATATAAAGGGAAAACAGTAATTGTAATATATTTAGATCTCCAAAAGATGCAGCGTAAGCTAATTAATAAGAGCTCGTTGTGTATAAGAATAAATAAAGGATTGGCTAACAGAAGACCACCTAATAAGGAAGACATTTTCAGGATGGCAAACTGTACTTAGTGGAATGCCACAGGGATCAGTGCTGGGGAAGAAAATGGAATGTTGGCATTTATTTCAAAAACAATGAGATGTAAAGAATGAGATGTTTTGCTAAAACTATGTAAGGCCCTATTTAGATAATACTTAGAGTACTTTGAACAGTTGTGGTCCCTTGCCTAAGGACTGGCAATAGAGACAATCCAGAGAAGGTTGACTAGGTAGATTCTGGATACCGGAGAAAGCGAGGACTGCAATTGCTCGAGATCAGAGTCGAAAAGTGTGGTGTTGGCAAAGTACAGACAGTCAGGCAGAATCTGAGGAGCAGGAGAGTTGACGTTTCAAGCATAAGTTCTACTGAGTGAAGAGCTTATGCTGGAAACATCAACTCTCCTGCTCCTGGGATGCTGCCTGACTGGCTATGCTTTCCCAGCACCGCACTTTTAGATTCTAAATACAGAGCAATTTTCTCATGAGGAGAGATTGAGCAGGATGAGCCTGTATGCATTGAAGTTTAGAAGAACAAGAGAAATATATGATTCTTAGGTGGCTTGACTATGTAGTTGCTGAGAGATAATTTCCCCCTTATGGCTGGTCTAGGACTAATTTTAACATCATTTAAGACATGAAAGAAGAATTTTTTTCTCTTAGAAGATAGAGAAACCAAGGATTTATTTTCTGCAGAGAACTGTAGAGATTGCATTGTTCAGTATATTAAAATCTGAGACACACAGATTTTTAATCCATAAGGGAATCAAGGGTTATATGAGGAACACAGGAAAGTGAAGTTGAGCACTATCAAATCACACATGATCTCACTGAATGGCCAAGCAGACTTGATGCACTACTTCTGCTTCTGATCTTGTGATCTTGTGGTCTTAGCTCGAGTGAAATGCCTATCAAAGGACTTCATTGTATTTAAAGTGGATCCTCAGCACACTTTCTTAAAGGCAGCTATGGATGGACAACAAATTCTAGTGAGAGAGGAAATAACTGGGGCCTTAACAGATATCCTTGCAGCACCCTTAAACACAGGTGAGGACCTGGAGGACTGGAGAATTGCTCATGTTGTCCCTTTGTTAAAGAAGTGTAGCAAGGATAATCCAGGTAACTTTAGACTGGTAAGCCTGATGTCAGTGGTAGGGGAGATACTGGAGAAGATGCTGAAGGATAGGATCTATTCCAATTTGGAAGAAAATGGGCTTGTCGGTGATAGGCAACATGGTTTTGTGCAAGGAAGGTCATGTCTTATCAACTTAATAGATTTTTTGAGGAAATGGCAAAGTTGATTGATGAGCGAAGGGCTATAGATGTCATACACATGACTTCAGTGAGGTGTTTGTTAAGGTTCCCCATAGTAGGCTGATGGAGAAAGTGAAGTTGTGTGGTGCCCAGGGTGTACTAGTTAAATGGATAAAGAACTGGCTGGGCAACACGAGACAGAGAGTAGTAGTGGAAGGGAGTTTCTCAAAAGGGAGAACTGTGACCAGTGATGTTCCACAGGGATCCGTGCTGGAACCATTGTTGTTTATGATATACATAAATGATCTGGAGGAAGGTATAAGTGGTCTAATTAGCAAGTTTGTAGATGACACTAAGATTGGAGGAGTAGCAGATAGTGAAGGGGACTGTCAGAGAATACAGCAGAATATAGATAGATTGGAGAGTTGGGCAGAGAAGTGGCAGATGGAGTACAATCTGAGCAAATACAAGGTGATGCATTTTGGAAGATCCAATTCAAGAACTAACTATACACTAAATGGAAAGGTCCTGGAAAAAGTTGATGTACTGAGTGATCTGGTTGTTTGGGTCCATTGTTCCCTGAAGGTGGCAACACAGGCCAGTAAAGTGGTCAAGAAGGCATACAGCATGCTTTCTTTCATTGGATGGGGTATTGACTACAAGAGTTGGCAGGTCTTGTTACAGTTGTATAAGACTTTGGTTCAGCCACATTTGGAATACTGTGTACAGTTCTGGTCACCATGTTGCCAAAAGATATTGATGCTTTGGAGAGGGTGCAGAGGAGGTTTCACCAGAACGTTACCTGGTATGAAGGGCACTAGTTTTGAAGAGAGGTTGAATAGATTAGGATTATTTTCATTAGAAAGACAGAGGTTGAAGGGGGACCTGATTGAGGTCTACAAAATCATGAGAGGTATAGACAGGGTGGATAGCAAGAAGCTTTTTCCCAGAATGCGGAACTCAATTACTTGGGGATCACACATTCAAAGTGGGAGTGGAAAGGTTTAGGGGAGGTATGCATGGAAAGTTCTTTACACAGAGGGTGGTGGGTGCCTGGAAATCGTTGCCAGCGGAAATGGTAGAGGTGGACATGATAGCGTAATTTAAGATGTATCTAGACAGGTGCATGAATGGGCAGGGAGCATAGGGATATAACCCTTAAAATAAAGGGAACAGGTTGCAATAGAGGATCTGCATTGGCACAGGCTTGGAGGCCAAAGGGCCTGTTCCTGTGCTGTAATTTTCTTTGTTCTTTGTTCTTTGCTAGCCTCCCCAGAGATGCCAACAGCCTGTGAATGATTAAAGTGAAAGAGGAAGCTTAATAGGATGAAACCATGACTGGAGGGCTTCAGGTATGAAAAGAGATTGGAGAAGATGTAATTGTTTTATTGGAACCCAAGTAAGATCTAACCTCACAGGTCAGCATTTCCTCAATCTTTTCCACTGTGACCCCATTTTAAAGCCTGAAAATCTTTTGCAACCTCCTCAGCCAGAACTGTGCATGTAGGGGTGGGAGAAGAGAGACCTGTGAGAGTATGACGGGAAGCAGGTGTGCTTGAGGGGTGGGGCTAAAGACAGTCTGTCAGAGTAGGGCCTGTCAGAATAGGACCATGGGTGTTGTAATTTAGCTAGGACTCCCTAGTACCTGTTACTGCCTTTCAATCTGTGGCACCAAAATGTTAACTTGCAACCTCACTTGGGGACCTGACTGAGTTTTCACTCAGAGTGATCAGGATCTGATTTGCTCCACCTGAAAAGGTGACAGACGTTGATTCCATTAGTACTTTTATAAGGGAGTTGGACAGTGACTAAGGATGAGGAAGTTACAGGATTAAGGCAAAAAATCGAGATATGGAACTAAGCATGCCTACGCTATCAAAGAGCCAGCACAGGTGCAAAGGGACAAATGGTCTTCTGTGTTTTAAATTTCTACAGGGAACCCCAGAGATCATGAAACAAATGATACAGTTACCAATTTTCACTTATTGTTGGAGCCAAGAAAAGCAGAAGTGTCTTTCAGGTTCCAAACAACAATGTGGCTCCCTTCCATTTGACTCATCCATTCCCCACTTTCGCCAAGATTTACCTGCCAACCAGTGTGGTTTAAAACATTGATTTAACTTCTGGAACTGGAACTCAAAATAAAACAGTGCTATAAACTGTAGCAAATTGTTTTTAAGCACCTAATCAATTCAAGAATTGGTTGAAGGAAGTAATATCATCACCATCACCTCAATTCACTCACATCACTAACTGAATCGCAACTTAATATTATACACTGCAACTCAGAATGGAAGAAAGGAGTTGGAAACCAAAAATCTATTACTTTACTGCTGGTTGTTTTATGCTGTTCAATGAGAGCATTGTTGAAATTTCATACTCCCACCATGATGCTTTTCAGAAACCACGGAGGTGGAATGATAATATTCAGTAATTTAACTCAATTCTAGCAGGAAGTGGTGACTTTTGTGCAGATTTGAATTACCCCTGAAAGAAGATGGAGTGCTGCTGGTGTGTACTCTTAGGGACAGGCAGCAAAATGGATTTGGGACCACAAGCATACCAGCCAGGATCTTATTGAATGCCAGGGCAGGCTTGAAGGACCAATTTGCTTGGTCCTGCTCTTCATTCACAAATATGTCTGGCCAATATTATTAACCTGGTCAACATAATCAAAACTAATTATTCACTTCATTACTGTTTCTGGGATCTTGGTCTGCACAAATTAGCTGCACACATGAAAATACTTTTAAAAGTCCCTACACTTCACAAAATTCTCAATTTTACCTGGTGTTTTTGGAGAACTTTAACAGCTATTTAATTGCAAATCTTTCCTGCTTTACGGTGTGGTGCATGTAATATTGTTGGGTTTCATTCTGCTATTGCACAATAACTCAGTTAGGTGAATAACTGCTTCAATGGGGTAGCAGGTTGGATTGGTGTGCTAACTGGTGTTTGTCTGTTCTCCATCATTTATAATTTACAATTTGTATGGGGTAAGACCAAGAGTGTTGTACCCATAACAAGAATAATCTCTAATCCAAACTAGCTCTCTTGGTTAAGAGCTTGTAGGTTGCATTTACCATAGTTGGTAAGCTGTACCCTTTGTCATTGCTCCATGTCTGGCTGAAATAATATTTATTACCCTTCTAACTCAATTTGTCCAAGACAACAAATTGTACTCAGAGCATGAGTGTGTTTGGAAGGATAGGGAGCTGTATTCTGATTGTCCTTTCGATGGGGAGTTGGAATGGTGCTGCAGCATTTTAGAATGTAGTGCAGTGATAGTTCCAAAATCACAATGAATGTTATTGTTCTTCTTTAGCAATGCTGTCAGTCTTGTTTCAGTTCCACCATTAATTTCAGGAAATCTTGATGAGCTCGTCATATGGATAAATCCATATGATACATTAATTCTTCAAAGTATTAATTGCGGTCCATTGTTTGATATGACAAGATCTGGGTTCTATGTGTTGCAAATATATCCTTCAGTGATGTAATCACTGCTCCAGACGTTTGCATTGGAGGCAACTCAGATGAAGTTTCCTCGATTGATATCTGGAATGAGGAAGTTATTTTATGAGGCATGGTTGGACAGACTATGCATGTTTCCATTGGGGTTTAGAAGAGTGAAAGGTGACTTGATTTAAGCATACTTGAAAAGGCGCAAGTGGAAGTGGAAAGAATATTTCATCTTATAGATGAGTCCAAAACTAGAGTCATTGTTTAAAAATTATGTTTGCTGTTTTAAAACAGAAACAAAGAGAATTTGTTTCTCTGAGAGGGATGTTAAACTCATGAATTCTCTGCATCAGAAGGTGTGGTCATTAGATATTTAAAACAGTGGTGAATAGATTCTAATTAAGCAAAGAAATCAGAGGTTATCAGAGGTAGATGGGAATATTGAAATTGAAACATAAACATATCAGCCAAGAACTTATTACAAGTTGGGGCAGGTTTGAGGGGCCAAATGCCTACCCAAGCTTGTAATTCATATTTTCATACGTATGTCTTCTACCTATCTAATCTAAGAATAATCTACTACAACCAATAACATCTGGGCAGCATGGTGGCTCAGTGGTTAGCACTGCTTCCACTCACAGCATCAGGGTACCAGGTGCAATTTCACCCTCAGGTGACTGTGTGGAGTTTGCATGTTCTCTCTGTGTCTGTGTAGATTTCCTCTAGGTGCTCTCGTTCCCTCCCACAGTCCAAAGATGTACAGTTTAGGTGGGGTGGTCATGCAAAATTGCCCATTGTGTGTAGGCTAGGTGGATTAGCCATGGGAAATTCAGGGATACTGGGATAGGGTAGGGGAGAGAAATGCTCTTTGGAGGGTTAGTGTGAGCTGACCTGCCTGCTTCCACATTGTAGAGATTCTATGATTCTACACCTCTGTGTTCGAAGAGGTTATTCCTAAGACATTTCCATGGACTTGCTGGAAACAAAAATGACATCAATAGTTTTCTTGTCTCCTGATGATAAACAGTAATACAGCTTGACTTCATCTCTTCCAATAACTTTGAGACATCTGTCCCCAAATATCCTTGGCACAATCATTGTAGTATGTTGAGCCTTAGAGAGATCACTCTCTCGTCATAGATGAATAAATCATTAACTACACAGAGGTATTGTCTCTGCTATAGTTCCATTGGACAGTAGGATTGTATGGAATATATGCTGGCTATCCCTTTTGCGAGTTAATCACATTCTTCATCAGGTTTTGTAAATCTCTGATTTCATTTGTTGCCAGTAACATTGATGTTCAAGTTGTTGCAAAAGATTTCTATCTCTGCAACATAGCTACATCACCTTCTTCAGGCCTTGCCACAGAGATATGAGCAAATCATCGACTGTATTATGCTGCTTGCTAGGCACATAGTCTGTCTTTGCATCATCATCCTCAGTCTGAATGGTTGTATTCATGGAAGTAATTTTGCTATCTCCTTAGAATATAAAGTGTCTCTAAGAATACGTTGTCTCTCTCTGTCTTGATATCAAGAACATACTGTCTAAACATCTCACATGACCATGTAGCAGCTAATGTCTTTTTCTCAATCACTGTGCATCTCTGTTCAGTTTCTGTCAATAAACAGGATACATAGTAAACTGATCTATGCCTCCATCTCGCTATATCTGAAAAGGTATAGTATACAATTCGGTAGAAGATGTACCTGCAACAATGATGGGAGGTAGCTCTAGTCCATATTAAGCTATTTTTTGTCAACCATTTCATGCCTATGCTTTTTCCTGCCATGCTGATTGCAGTTAATTGTGGTGCATTATGGACAATCTTCCTGCCTCCCCTGCTTTAGTATGGCTCCCTCTCTGTTGTTAAATGTAACATACTCCACAGAGTCAGTTGTTTTTGGGATATAGTTTTCTCTCTTGTCCTGAATCATCACTCACTTTTGCCTCCTGACCTCAGCTTCTCTGCTAATTTGAATTGCCTTTGATAAAGCAAAATCACCTCTCAACTGCAAGTAGTCAGACAAAGATTTGTCTAAGACTGTGACAGCATTTCTGTTTCTGATTAGTTCATTGTTTAAGCTGTCACATTCACAGTTCTCTGCAAGTCTGTGTAGATCATTTATAAATGTATCACTCTTTTCCCCATGTTAATGTAAGCACTTATTAAATTTAGCCTGTTCAAACAATGGTTTTCTTTTGCAGATTGAAGTAGGCATCAACTGTTTTATTATTTAATTGCATGTTTTTTCTTCATCAATGCCCTGCCTCGCGAAGCTATCATTTCCACAGCCATCAATTGCATAGAACAATGTACTGGTCTGCTCACTGCTTGGCTTTGCAGTGAGAACTGATGTGTGATGTGTGGTAAAGTTTTGGACCAAATCAGCCATGTTCCAGCTAGATGCAGGCCTGCAACTCAGTCAAAGCTGTTTGTAAAGGCAGAGACTTCTTATACTTTTTCATTGACTTTCCATGCCACTGTCCAATATTAATCTCATTGTGCTACTATAGAATATTTACTGAGTCTGCTGAAATGTTAAATTTACCAAAAGGAAATCTGACGGTGGCTTCATCTTGTCATGAGGTTCTACAAAAGAAAGCAAGATCATGCGACATTGCATCATTTCCTGTGATGAGGCACACTAATTGGAAGGAAGCCTTGCCTCCAAGAATTGACAGCCAATTGGATGGCCCATCAGCTTTCTTATACCGAGACAACCATCAGAGGTGGTGACCACTGCTGGACGTGGATGCAGTTCCTACCAATATTTAGCATGGAATTGGATGTTAAGGAAAATGAAGGTGTGTTGGGCAAACATGGTATTGGGATCAGACTGGCAAGTCAGTGAGAGAGTAATTGAGGGCAGGCATGGACAGGGTAAGGTAGGATGAGGGGGTACGGACCAGGGTAATGCAGAAGTATCTGTAATTTATATGGGGTGTCTCCAAATGGAACAGTGGGCCTGTAAAAGAGGCATTAACTCTTTCCTACGCAAGGCCTGGGCAGTGTTAGCTGTTGTGTTTCTAATATGTTGCCAACCGCAGCCTTTCTTCCAGTGAAATAGTGGCGGAGATGGAAGTTGCCATTAATTGCCCTGATGCCTCACCTGCAACTTAAAAAGAACAAGCTCTGAAAAAAGTTTCCATGGAATTTTATGGACTCTGCCACCTGCAAACCCATCCAAATGGGAGTGTAAACTTACATCTAAAGTAACATTTGTGTATATAGATCTAGTTTGCTGATTTGTTCTGTTTGAACTGAATAGACCTGAAAATGAGTTTGGGTTGTTTTGTTGTGATGATAGAATTTAAAAAGGTTGCAACACAGGTAGGCCCATATAGCCCATTGTATCTGTGTGAGCTAACAAACTAGTCTCACTCCACTGTCCTTACATTGGAAATCTGAAGTTGTTTCTGTTCAGATGCTTGTTCAAGTTGTTTATCCTTTTGAACACCATGATTGTACTTACTTACAATGTACACTCAGGCAGTACATTTTAGATCCTTATGCACTTTTTGTGTAAAAATGTTTATCCTCATTTTGCTGTTGGTTCTTTTGACTATCACCACAAATTTTCAGGTTCTGGTTCTCAAACCTTGAATCATTTGGAAACATTTTGCTCTATCTATTGTCCAGGCCTTCAGCATTTTGTATACTTCTATCAAAATCTCCTCTGAATTGCTTCTTCTGAAAGGAGAACAGCCCCATCTTCTCCAAACTATCCACATCACCAATGCCTCTCATGGCAAACTTCTCAGTGTTGAAGTAAAACTGCAGACTGCTGAAATACTCAGCGTCTGTCTGGAGAGAAATAGAGTTAATGTTTCAGGTCGATGATCCATTTGGTTTTCTTTCCCTTCGCAGATGTTGTTTGACTGGATAAGTGTTTCAGGCATTTTCTGTTTTTGTTCCAGAATTCCAGCATTGGCTGTTGCTTTTGTATTTATTTTTAACCCCGTTGACTAAATCCTAAATCGGAATGTGTTCTTATCAGCAACATGAATTTCGGTAAATAATTGCAAACATGGATTTAAATTTTAAATGTTGCCTCAGAGGGGCATACTTAAGTGGCCCATGTGGTTTGGACATCTCTACAGTAATGTACAAAGAATTCGATGTCAATAGGGCCACATTTTGTTTGGATATTTCAATGAAGAATGAAATGATTCAGTCCTCGAGCTATATTCAGACTCAATTCTCAGCTTTTACAACAAGCAAGGAGAACATTCTTGCTCTCAGCGTCATAAAATGCTATTAAAAACGTCCAGACAAATTATGGATCTGCACTTGTTCTTCAGATGCTGCATTCTTTCCATTCTTTGCTCACGAAAAGATTAACTATGCTTAAAGATTTATAAAAAGGCTCCATGCTTTTCAGTCCTAAGGCCCAGCAGATGACTAAGTTGGCCTGAATACAGACATGTTTGCAGGCTTTATCAGTTCCATTGTTGGATGTAATACCAATGTAATGTGGCATCAATTCTGTGTGTAATTACTGAAGTTGGTTATCAGATTTGTCGGATTTTCAGTAAAGGTACAATTCAAGATTAGATTGCAACCTTCTACAGAAAGTAGAGTGAGAGAGAGTTACAGAAATAGAATTAAAGATCAAAATGAGCATTTTTGGCTAACTGGGGTCCAAACAGTAAGCCACATCACAATGTTTCTCAATGCTCACTGAGTCCAGAAAAGAAACGAAGAAATGTACACTTGGAGAAACATACAGAAATAGATTAGATTCCTTACAGTGTGGAAACAGGCCCTTCAGCCCAACTAGTCCACACTGATCCTCCAAGGAGTAACCCACCCAGACCCTCTGACTAATGCACCTTACACTATGGACAACTTAGGATAGCCAATTCACCTAACCTGCACATCTTTGGACCGTAAGAGGAAACCCACGCAGGCACACGGAGAATGTGCAAACTCCACACAGACAGTTTCCCGAGGTTGGAATTGAACCTGGGACCCTGGTGCTATGAGGCAGCAGTGCTAACCACTGTGCCACCCCATTTATGTACGTTTTTTTAAATGAGTTCAAATGTCATTGCAAAACAAAGGAAAGTGCTCTGTGAAAGCAGTAAAGCAATATTGAATGAAAGCTTATAACAATTACTGAGAGTTACTGACAGCATATCTTTGCTTCCTTTCCAGTTTCTTTTTCCTTACCATAGGCAGTATTATTACAAATACTTAATTTCCAATTATTAAATTTTGGGAGGGGAGGTGTGATTGAGTGCATGAGCATAGGAAGAAGTAGAAATTACAGGTTGTTCTCCTATAATGCCATAGTTGCGTTCCAGCAAAACCATGCTTAATAGAAAATCGCTAAATAGAAATATCAGGGCCTGTGGGAAAAGTGGGGCTTGGGGCAGATCAGCAAAAAATATCACTCACAATTGCTCAAAAATCACCTGAAAGTCTAATGCAAATTATAGCACAGTCTGGAATCATAGTTACTAATAAAACAAAAGTAAATTTAACACAATGCATTTAAAAATGTAACAAAGCTGCTATCGAGACAGTACCTCTCACAAAAAGTTGCTCTGTCAGCTCTGACATCATGCATGTGCAGAACAACTTGAAGACCGGCACCAATATCGTGCATGCACGGACACCGGAGCATGCATGGAATGGCAAAAGCACCAGCACATGCGCAGAACTGCGTGGACATTTTGGTGTGCACATCCGCACAGGCGCAGAACAAAGTATGCGAACGAATCCCCATTGGAATTGTGTTACTGCCACTGGAGGTAAGCATTCTCCAAAATATCATTCCCTAATTCTTCAATGAGATCATAGCCAAATTGTGCTGCTGAGCCGCATGTTATACCAGAACTATCTGTACTGATGCTCTTGGTCTTAGTGGGTAAATGCCAAGTGCTTCATGGAATCATCTCCAACATTAACCCCACCCTCCCAATTGCCTTGATCCACTTCAATTCGCCTATCATCACTACAGGTTGCAATGTGCAGACATTATCTCCCTGGTTGGAACATCTGGATAACAAAGATACCTACATCAGACTCCTGTTTATTGACTTTAGCTCCACTTTCAACACTCTAATTCCAAGCAAACTCAACTCCAAATTCTGCTCCCCCCACTGCAACTGGATCTTCTGCTTCCAGACCCGCAGACTGGAAACAGTGAGGATAGGCGACAACACCTTCTCCACCATAATCCTCAACACCACCGCCCTGCAAGGTTGTGTACTCAGCCCCCTACTATATTCCTCACACACACACAACTGTGTGGCCAAATTCTGCTCTAGCTCCATTTACACGTTTGCTGATGACACCGCCGTAGTGGGTTAGATCCTAAACAACGATGAGACAGAGTGTGTGAAAGAGATAGAGAGCTTAGTGGCATGGTGTAAAGTCTACAATCGTTCCCTCACTGTCAGAAAAATGAAGGAGCTGGTTATTGACTTCAGGAAGTGAGTGAAGGACATGCCCCTATCTGTATCAATGTTGCTGAGGTAGAAATGGTCAAAAGCTTCAAGTTCCTGAGAGTAAATATCATCAACAATCTATCCTGGTCCATCCATGTTGACACTACAGACAAAAAGCACAGCAACATCTCTACTTCCTCAGAAGGCTAAGGAAATTCAACATGTCCATAATAATTCTTACCAATTTTTATACATGCACCATAGAAAGCATCCCATCCAGATACAGCTTGGTATCCCAAGACTGCAAGAAATTACAGAAAGTTGTGAACACAGCCCAGTCCATCATGAAAACCAGCCTTCCTTCCATTCCAGCCACACTTCCTGTTGCCTCAGGAAAGCAGCCAATATAATCAAATGCGACCCCCTCCCCCACCCCGGTTGTACCCGTTTCCACCCTCTTCCAATGGGCAGGAGGTATAAATGTTTAAAAATATGTACGAGCAGATTCAAGAACAGCTTCTTCCCTGGTGTTATCTGATTTTTGATCGGGCCTCTCATATATTAGAGTTGATTTTTCTCTGCACCCTTTTTCTAGCTGTAACACTACATTCTGCAATCTGTTCTACTGCCCTGATGTACTTATGCAAGGTATGATTTGCCTGGATAGCATGCAAAACAATACTTTTCAGTAGCTCAATACATGTGACAATAATAAATCAAGTCAAAAGAATTAGGGAATGGTACAGCTCTGAAAAAGGCCATTGAGCCCATGATATCTATGTCAACTCTTTGGTGGAGATATCCAATTAGTTCCATTGTTTCCCCTTGTCTCCGCAAAATTTTCTCTGAAATGTATATTTAATTCCCTTTCACAATTTATAATGAATCTGCATCCACCTTCTTTGCAGGCAGGGTTCTTTATTCTGCTCATATTTTAACACAGACATTTGTTCATTTGCAACAGATTGATTGGTTAACTTTGCAAGATTCACTCATGGTATTTAGGCGTCATCGTGGTCATAATTCATTCTCTTCCACTAACAAGGCAGAGCAACTTCAGAACCAATCATGTCCACGTGCAACCGGAGTCACCTAAACACTGACAGTCTAAAGAGAGCAGGTTTACTCACCCAAAGGACATAAGTGAACCTGTTGAACTTTTACTGCAATCCTACTGCTTCACTGTTTATTTTACTGATACCAATTTTAATCAATTGAATTCAAATATTTGACATCCTGCCAGGGTGAGATTTGTATATATGTTCCCTGCATTACTTGCCCAGAACAGAATCACCACACTACCTAAACACAGGAAGTGTTCATCCAGTCATGTCAGTTCTGGGCAACAGATATATAATAGAAATTCAGATAAAATCCATCTGGAAGAAGATTATATTGGTGGGGGAGGGTCGTGTGGTAGAAAGGTGGTTGGTGAAGGTGGGAGTAAAGCCCACTGATATTTTTGAGGATGAGATTCATGTTTTAGGATTTTTTAAATGTATTAAGTGTGCTCATATGTCGTAGTTTTCACACATTGTGATAATCTGTGGGTTTCAAGAGAACTCTTGTGATGCAATGGTACTATCCCTTTCTCTAGATCTCGCTTCAAAGCAGGCCTGCTGTGTGACCACAGCTTTGAACAGATTGATTAGAAGATGTCTAATCTGTGGGTTGCTCTTTTTGGATGATGTTGGTCTGATGAGCTACTGTAGAGGCACAAGAAAGTCTCCCATAAAAGGGGTTTAACAAGTGGAAAGGGTTACCATTTAAGCCCTTAAAGAGTGATCCTTATCTTGTGCCTGAATTGTCTTTTTTTTTGGTCTGTTGAATTAATTTATGCTGTTGAAAGAGAAAAGTAGGACTGAAAAAGCACTTGCAACCATAAAATGTTCAATTCAACCACAATATTTCTCCACTCATTTTTGAAAATGGAATAGAGAAGTAACAGACCAGAACAGCCTCAGCATTTTCAACCAATGTGTTGTCGGGTGGATGAGAGATGGAGGGACCAAGCAGAGGCATTGTGAATTCTCTTATCGAAACACATTCAAAGTAATACACTAGCAAAAACATTCCATAGACTTGAAATTCCTTATTTTTTGGTTTTTGTTCACAGGCAGCATCTTATATCTTGTGAAACAAAGGTTATAGTGAAATATTAAAGTGTGCCTTTTCCTTGCCTCTCATCAACATTACTCGCAGAGACAATACTCATTTGCTTTGTCAGTAACAGTTGCAGCTCCTGGACCTTGTGGGGCTTGCAGTCAGATTGCATCTTAGTGAGTCATGTTGATCATTCTTCACTCAACAGTCTGCTCAGAAAGAGAATGACTGTCCTCAAACATTTCGACTTTTATTTCAGACCAGTCTGAAGATGATGGATGGAAAAGATTACCCAGCTTCCATCCAAAGCAATCAGAAGATGCATCACTCACTAAAAATAAAAAGCTGGAAATGCATGGCCAGTCATCCTAGCTTAGTATTTTTATTTCGCATATATAATAATGGAGGGGGCTTTATTTATGTAATGCTCAAAACTCCATTGGTGCATGCAAGCCGGAGCCTTCCTGTTCCCTCTAGGCAATATTATCAATTCATCAATCTGACTTGACATAACCAACAGATCAAAACCTATTCAATTCCACCCTTCCCTTTCACCATCTCACTTTTTCCAATTTGGTCAATTAACCCCACCCCTCCACCAGATCTTCCATTACCCAACACTGTAGTTGTCTCTGATTAAACCAAAAAGTATAAACCAGAGATGTGACTAAATTGGGACATCTCTCTCCTCTCCAGGATATATAATGGTTCCTTCCAATTTAAAATTTGTTGAGGTTTTAATTCACAACACCTCCACAATTGCTCCTGTACAAAAGATAAAGGGAAAGAGCCAGATGACACTGGTTGGGCCAGCATTTAATGTCCATCCCTAATTGCCCAAAGGGTAATTAAGAGTCAACCACATTGCTGTGGGTTTGGAGTCACATGTAAGCCAGACCAGGTGAGGATGATAGATTTCCTTACCCTATAGGACATTTGTGAACCAGATATATATTTTTAATGACAATCAACAGTGGTTACATGGTTGCTGTTTGACTGAATTATTTTTTATTAAAGATTTTTATTAAATTCAAATTTTACCTTCTGCTATGGTGGGATTTAAACCCAGAACTCCAGAACAGTGGCCTAGGCTGGTTTACCAGGCAAAAGCGAGGACTGCAGATGCTGCAGATCAGAGACAAAATTAGAGTGGTGCTGAAAAAGCATAGCAGGTCAGGCAGCATTCGAGGAGCAGGAAAATCAACGTTTCGGGCAGGATGAAGGACTCCTGCCCGAAACATCAGTCTGACCTGCTGTGCTTTTCCAGCTCCACTCTAATCTAGGCTGGTTTACCAGTCCAGTGATATTGCCTTTACATCACCCCCTTAATGGTGATCAGGCTACTTTAGATGGTACCAGGGAGAGGTCACATGTTCAAGAAATGTGCCTAGTTTATATGTGATTCTGAAGCCACAGAAATGTGGGTGACTTTTAACTGACTTCTGAAATAGCCCAGCTTGCTACCTGTAATAATCTATATGACAACTATTGGATTACCTTCACATCGTGTGCTGTAGTGATTCAAAAAGGGAGCTCAACACCGCCTTCTCAAGTAGCAAATAGGAATGGGCAGTGTTTGCTGGCCTTGGCAGTGATGCCCACGTCCCATGAATGATTTATTTCTATTAGCTTGATGAACCTTCTCTGTTAAATTCAGAATTTTACAAATACTTCTTGGTCTAACACCTTTTTTAAAATCTTCCTCCCAATTTCTGAAAAATGTATAATTTTTAGGTTAAAATACCAACCAGTTCTCAGCTATTACCTGCCAACTTTTCATAATGAAACTTACTTTTCAAAAGCAGTAGACCCATCCATTTTCCTATAAGTATGTGTTCAATTTTTCTGCTTGTTCATACAAATCTCAGTAATATTTATTTCTTTCTTAAACAGCATATCTACCGGGTTTGACAATTCCCAATTGTAGTCTATGAAATATTATTCATTTCCAGCCATTTCCTTGGGCCCTCTTCATCATCAGAGCTCATAGTTCATTCCTTGTCAGAAGTGACTCTCCAAGTCGCTTCATGCTTGTACAACACATTCATCTTGAAGCATTACCTGCTTGTTTCCACCAATGAATCAATTGTCATTGCATTTCAGTGGGTGTTCAGGATTTAAGACAACCAAAAACTTCATACCAAAACTCAGGGATAAAAAAACTCAATATTGCATAAGATCATAATTATGATGATTGTGTTATTTAAACACTTAAAACATTTACTGTTATACTTCCAAAAGATTATTTAATCTTGAGCAAAATATGAAGCAAGAGGTAAAGCTAAATGCCTCAAACAGTTGCTTTGCAGTAAACAGGAGTGGTATTCTCCAGTAACAGGATGCTGCTGTCAACCTTCTGTGGAAGGGTCATTCAACCTGAAACCTTCACTCTCCATAGATGCTATCAGAGCTGCTGAGCTTTTCCAGCAATTTCTGTTTTTGTTTCTGATTTACAGCCTCTGTGGTTCTTTCTGTTTTGTTTTCAATAAGACATCTGCCCACTATACAAACAAATAATGCATGTGTGAGTTTCAGTGGTAGCATGATCAGGGGTAAATAAGCCTTAAGCTATCATGATTGGTGGACAATATCAAACAACATATGTCTTTAACTGTCCGTTGCAGGCACCTTGCTGAAGGTGCTGAACCAGCCTATGCTTGCAAAACCCAGTGTTCATCATTCAGTGTATTTCTGCATTAGACAGTACATACTAAATAATCCTGACTGCACTATGAGCCAGTCCAACTAACCTGCACCATTTATTCCTGCTGTATAAATTTTTGCTACCTTTCTAAAGTTATTTCTTTCTTTGGGTTTCCACTTTGATGAGTAAAAGACAAAAAAAGTTCACATCTCTTTAGTGAAATTTAAGTTCCGTACTTCCAAGGAATTAGATTACTTAATGTTTTACCAACACAATAGCTTGTCAGGAGTCTAAAACTACTGATGGATGCTTAAAGTATAGCTGCAAACAGCTGATTTGATGAATAACAAGTAGCAATCTGCAGTGCCCATGGGGTGATTGGTCATGAGTAAATGCTCAATGTCATCAACATTGTGTTTCATGCCATCTGATACCAGATATTGCCTTGCAAATGAATTAGAGAAAATTGGAATACCATCATGCCAGAGAATGGCCAATGGAGCAGAATTATTTTACAGAAGCACCATTGATACCCTGGACACAAAAGTGCCACCATAAAAAGCATTGACAGTGGGAGATCTGATGAGCCAGATAACCCTTGCTCCTGGTCTTCATCATCACCCTCAATAAAGTAACTACCAATACTAGTAGTGAGAAGATAGCCACGAGTTCTCAGATCACATCTTTTGTGAAAACACACTTATAATCATCTGATGCCAACCCAGTACTCAGCTAACATTACATTGGATAAGACGCTTTTCAGCAGAAAATGATTTTTTGGGATCCTAATGTGGAATTCAAATCCAAGCCTGAAAAACTAGAGTAAATTTTTTAAAAAGCTACAAGTGTTTAGATTCTATTGATCTTCCTTCAAGCTTATTGCTGCATTTCATCTAAATAGAGATTGATTATTTATATCTCCAAAGATTACCACATGATAGAGTACAGCTCTCAGCCAGTCAATACTTGTATTAGGAATGCCCCCCAAAAGGCTGACAGTATATCCTAGAGTAGAGAACAGATTTTCAAACCAACATCTATGAATTTGTAGAGGGGGATACCAATAAGATACAGGCTCTACTAGTAGACTAGCAACCCAGAGATCTGGATCAAAGAGAGCAAAGAACAGTACAGCAACAGAAACAGGCCCTTCAGCCCACCAAGACTGCACCAACATGTGCTTTTCTAAGATAAAAACCTTTTGTCTGTATGCAATCCATATCCCTCTGTTCCCCGCTTATTCATAAAGCTGTCAAATACTTCATAAACGTTGCTATGTATCTGCTTCCACCACCCCCTCTAGCAGTGCATTCCAGACACTTGCCTCTCAAATCTCCTTTAAACTTCACCCTTATACCTTAAGCCTATGTTCCATAGTAATTGACATTTCTAGCCTGGGAAAAGGACTCTGACTAGTCATACTATTTATGCCTTTCATAATACTGTAAACTTCTATCAGGTCGCCCACCAACCTTCAATGTTCGAGTGAAAACAAACAAAGTTTGTCCAATCTCTCCCTATAGCTAATACCCTCCAAACCAGGCAATACCATGGTAAGCCATTTCTGTACTCTCTCCAAGTTGCAACATCCTCTGGTAGTATGGCAATCAGAACTGTACACAGTATTCCCAATGTAGCCTATATAAAGTTGTATAAAACTGCAAAATGACTTGCCAATTTTTACACTCTGCCCCAGCTGATAAAGGAAAGCATGCCATATGCCTTTTTGACCGCCTTAACCACTTGTGTTTCCACTTTCAGGGAATTGTGGATCTGTTTGCCTAGATTCTACTGTTTGTTGATGCTAACCAGTAACACAGAGAACATGATTTCAAATCCCACCTGAGAATTTGGCATTTTCAGTTTGTTAATCTTAGACGAGGTTATCAAAGGATATGGAACAAAACAGACATGGGATTGAGGTGCAGATCAGCCAAGTTCTAAGTGAATGGCATGTACAGCAGGTCTGTTGAGGATCTCATCTTTTTTGTCGGTCTGTCATATCACTCGATTTCCAATCTTCCATTATTATATACTGCATTTTTTTTTACCTGGCAAAATATTTAATGTCCTTTCTGTTGCTCAAGAAGATTGCCCCATGATAGCCCTTTTAGGCAGCACTTCAATCCAAGTTGCCACCAATTGTTGGATGTATTCTTGGATATCTTCCTGAGCTTAATGATACCCTGATAAGTCAAACAACTTCAGTACCCTTCCCCACTTCAATAACTCTACAACAACTAAACAAAATTATGAAAAGAAGACAAAAAGAAAAATCACAATTTCAGTCACGCTCCAAAAGCAATTCTCCCAGCAGCACTGTCCAGGAGATTAATCTTTAATCTCTTGAGATTCCCAGGCTGTCCTATAAGAGCTGGAAGCTCTTAAATGTTTTATTAAGGGAGATACAGTTTATGTTTACTTACTCTTGGTATTGCCCTACATATTTAACATTGTGAGCCAATTCAAGTGTGAGTTCAGTGACCCTTCCCAAACTGAGTGGGAAGTTTGCCCTCACTCCCTTGAGCTTCACCACCATCAACTTTAAAAGCCACCACAGGGCATACGGAGGAACATTGTCTCAGTACTCATTTGAAGCAATGCATTTGGACATTGCACAATTGTAACTTGCTGCTGTCATATGACCTCTGCTGTAAATTGCTTTCACTTTTTATTACAGGTTACATGAAAGATAATGTTAGAAATTGTCAGCTGAAATTTTGTGAATTTTCAGAATTGTAGGAGAGTCAACTACTATAAGAACAGAAAGGAAGAATTAGAACAGCAGTCTGCAACATTGAGTTACTGGTTGAGTCAGAATGGCTATGAATGTTCCAGTCCCTGGTGCTGTGGAAATAAAGGGAGCTATGAGTGACGATTTCTTCCAGTCTTTGTGGCAAAATGATGAGACAGCTATAAAATTCAATTAGAAGCCTGAGTAAGTAAGAGTAGCAACCTTGTTATCAGTGCTGTATTGCAGCTGAAGAGCAGAAAGCCAGCCACAAAAATATTGAAGGTTTTGAAGACACTATTTGAAATCTCCATGAAGAAATATTTTCAGGACTACCAGAAAAAATACTCAATGCAAAAGTACAAGATGAAAATATTGTGGAGGACACCACAGAAAAGAAAATAGAAGCATGTCCACCATGAGAAATCAGTACTTTACCTGCAAGAAGCTGAATTACTTTATCAATACTGTTTAGCTAGAAAGAAACAAAGCAACACTATAAAAGGTGGCTGCTAGAGAGATGTCAGACAATGATTCTGATGAATCACTCTATGTCATAGAACAAGTTGGCATAATCAGGACTAAAAATGATAAATGGTTTGTGACTGTTAGAATGATGACTGCAGAGGGAGAGCATCAAGTGAACATAAAGTACCAAATGGATACCACTCCTTTGTGCAACATCATGAGCTTCACTAAATAAGTCAAGGCTGAGACCCTTGGCTATATCATGGAATGATACTCATCCCAAGAAGACAAATGATGCTGAGAGCCCACTGCAATGGGAAGAATGAAGATCTGGAGGTCCTGTCAGTAAATGTTAAGGAAAATGCACTAATCTCAGCTGACACAAGTCTAAAGCATAGACTGGAAATGTGTTGCTGGAAAAGCGCAGGAGGTCAGGCAGCATCTAGGGAACAGGAGAATCGACGTTTCGGGCATTAGCACTTCTTCAGGAATCCTAGTGCAGTGTTTCACAAGCCATGAAGTCATTGACGACCAAACAGAGCCTAGAACATTATCGAGGTATTTTTTACAGGATTTGATTGTCTTCCTGGTGAAAATCAAGTCGAAGTAGATGACGGCATGAGATCAATGTAGCATCATTTCAGGTCAATTGCAGTTGCCCGTAAATTCAGCTTGGCAGACAAGGGAGAAAAGCTAGAAAAGGAGGGAGTAATCAAGAAAAGCCAATTCCTGCAGACTAGACTTGCATCCTGATCACATTGAAAAACTGGAAGGCTATGAGTATATGCAGATCCAAAGGACCTCAAGAAAATGTTGAAGAGATCTCACTACCTCATTTGAAGAAATTTCACCACTACTTACCAACTCTTTGCTAACATTGATGGCTCTACTCGTGTTGAGGTTGGTTAGCTCAGCCTGTTGGACAGCTGGTCTGTACTGGAGAGTGAGGCCAATACTGTGGGTTTAATTCTTGTTCTGGCTGAGGTTACCATGAAGATCCTGCCTTGTCCCTTGCCTGAGGTGTGGTTACCCTTAGGTTAATTCATAACAGTTTTCTCTTTCTAATGTACTTTGGTGACTTTACCTTTACCTAGTTACTGGCAGGTGAAACTGGAAGAAGACAGCAATTTTCTAGCTATATTATGAACGTCATTTAGGAGCTATAGACGGTTGGGCATACTATCAGCATTTCCTTTGCTTTGTAAGAGTATCAATACAGACAACACGGAATAGTCAGTGATCTACTGGAGTGGAAGTTACTGTGAGTGATCTGCTAGTCATTGGTTGTGGTAGCATTATGCAAGAAGCCATTGCAAACCGCAATTGAAATAACTCCAGAGGATCTGGTATCACATGACCAAGTCACCCTTTATTTAGTTTTAAAGAGTCCTTGACACTGGTCCGGCTTCCTTAGAGCCTGCTGTTAGGGTGAACAGAACCTCTGGCACTCCTGTTTAAATCTGTTAGTCAGGGCTCCCTTATTGGACCTTATTAACATCCCCAAGCAGAGAACTCATGTTCTATAAGGTCCACCTAACTGACCTTGTCACAATCAGTACGACCATCAGACATTAGTCTGACTGTTAAAGAGAGTTTGCCAGATGAAACTGAACAAGAAAATGATGCAATGGAAGATGCCCGAAGTCATGTACTTCGATCGTGTACTGACTGTAAAAGCACTTTGCCTTTTGCAAAAATCCAACAGCTGTAAATGCAGCAATTTGCTGGATTTGTGAATTACCCAGCAGAGTTCTTGCCTTCTGTGTCATTAGAGTTTGAGCCACTATGTAAGGTCACTGCTAAGAATGTACAGTGGTTGGGCACAGAACAGGAAGCAGCTTTCACTCAATTCAAATAACAAGCAACAACAGCTCAACACACTCTGGAAATCTTCAACCCAGCAGAGACATCAAGTATCTTGCACTAATAAAGCATTCACAGTGGAAATGGCACTCCCCAGGAAAGGAAAATCATCCCAGAAATGAATTGATACCAGACAAATTACTAACACCAACTAACACACATGCTATCGCAAGACCTGAACACCTTAAAGATAATGGCTGAAATGCATGTTCAAACACTGGCATAAGTGGGACTAATTAGAGTCAACTCATTGGGCTGAATTTTACTAGAAATAAGCATGAATGCTGAGACTTTGTGTTTCAAATACACATTACCCAAGACAGGCATTGTTGCATATAAGAACGTGTTGCAGACCACTAACAATTCAAGGTGATAAGAATCAGTTCCATGACCCTCTATTTTCGTGAACGGTGACGTTTTTAAGATCATTGGTGATCTCTTCTGCTTCACAGAGGTGACATTTTCCAAACAGCATTAATATGGTCAAGATAATTTATGCCCAGCGTTTGTACTCTCGCAGTTGTACATTATGTGTATTCCATATGCATGAAGATATAATTGCATGGTCGAAACAACTGCCCCTCAAAAGGCATCCCATTGTTTAACCATCAAGCCCATGCATTGGGACAGAAAGAAAATACTGTCTGGGCGTGCTTTCTGGCTTTTCCATTTCCATTTCACACTTAGACATTAAACGGATATAGAAGGCAACACAGATTGCTTTAGGCACTGTGAGTCACAGACTCAGTTTGTAATTAGGGGCTCCCCAAAACTTCATGCCTCTTTTTACCTGACAGTCTATGGACAGCCCATCACTTCTGTCCCCTAGCTATTCACACCCACCACCTGGATTTATGACTGCAATTTTCATCCTTATCCCTGAGCCCTGTCACTATACTTTAGTCCTGCCCACCATTGTGCTGCACATTTCTCTGCTGAGGCCATGATAATGATGAACACCAATGATCCTATGTCCTCCCATGCACTACTGGCTACTCTTACATATCAAATTACCTCCCCCATCACCATCCTTGACTTCTCTGCATCCCAGGCTGTTGCCTTTAATGCTTAGAATTAAGATCCTCCATATCTCTTCCACAGCAGTGTCTCCTCGTAATCCCCCTTGACTTTCATTCTGCTGACCGCCAGTACCAACCATGACCACCCTGGAAGGACAGATCAAGTGGATAACTGACCAAATCCCCATTACTTTTCATGTAGCTCCATGATTGATAATCAGTGAGCCCTTAGATTGGTTGCACTGACTGGGGCCCACCTTAGACAGCAGTCAGGTGAATCCCTTGATCCTGACCACTCCAAGTGGATGACTGAACTTGTCCAAGCTCTTAGACTAATACTGGATGATGCCTTTGCTTGACAGTACTGGTACCAGAGCTGAAAATGTGTTGCTGGAAAAGCGCAGCAGGTCAGGCAGCATCCAGGGAACAGGAGAATCGACGTTTCGGGCATAAGCCCTTCTTCAGGAACTGGTACCACCTGACTGATGGCAGTCCCCACGTGAGGGGACTTTTAAAAATTCATTCCTAGGAGGAGGGGTCGCCAGCTAAGCCAGTAATCACTTCCCATCCCTAACTGCCCAGGAGGCAGTTAAGAGTCAACACACTGCTGTGAATTTGGAGTCACATGTAGGCCAGTCCCGGTAAGGATGGCAATTTCCTTCCTTAAGTTAGTGAACCAGATGGGTTTTTCCAATAATTGACAATGGATTCATGATCTTCATTAGATTATTAATTCCAGATCGTTTTTAAAAATTGAGTTCCAATTCCACCATCTGCCGTGGTGGGATTCGAACCAAGGTCCCTGAAACATTACCTGGGTCTCTGGATTGAGAATCCAGTAATAATACCTCATGAGACTGAGGAGGAAGTGAGGACTGCAAATGCTAGAGAGTCAGAGTCGCAAAGTGTCGCACAGCAGGTCAGGCAGCGTCCGAGGAGCAAGAGATTCAATGTGGAAGGGGGAAGAGGAATAGGGGCTGAGAGATGGGTGGGGGGTGGGGCTGAGGGGAAGGTAAGTGGGATGGAACTAGGTAGATGCAGGTGGGAGGTGAATGTGATAGGTCAGTGAGGATGGTGGAGTAGATAAGTGGGAAGGAAAATGGACAGGAGGGTCAAGTCAAGAGGGTGTTGCTGAGTTGGAGGGTTGGATCTGGGATGAGGTGGAGGATGGGGAGATTTGGAAACTGGTGAAGTCAATGTTGATGCCGTATGGTTGTAGGGTCCCAAGGCAGAAAATGTGGCGTTCTTCCTCCACTTGTTGGATGGCTTTGATTTGAAGGTGTAGTAAGGCCAGGATTTGCATTTTCTCGGATGAGTGTGAGGTGGAGTTGAAGTGGTTGGCCACAAGGCAGTGGGTTTGTTTGGTACATGCAGACCAGAGATGTTCCCTGAGCCACTCCACGGGTTGGTGCTCGATATCCCCTTGACTCCCTCATTAGGTCCACTCTCCACACCAATCTACCCTCTACACCTGGCACCTTCCCCTGCCGACACACAACATGCAAAACCTGCAGCCACACCTCCCCCTTCACCTCCATCCAAGGTCCTAAAGGATCATTTCAAACCCAGCAGAGATTTTCCTGCAAATCCTCCCATCTCATTTACTGCATCATTTGCTTTCGATTGGGTCTCCTCTACATCAGGAAGACCAAATGCCAGTTCACAGAGCAGTTCAGGGAACATCTCTGGTCTGCATACACTGAACAACCCCACTGCCTTGTAGCCAACCACTTCAACTCCCTCTCACACTGCCCCAAGGATATGCAAATGCTGGCCCTCCTCCACTGCCAAATCCAAGCCACCCGACAACTGCAGTAAGAATGCCTCATCTTCTGTCTTGGGACTCTACAATTATATGGCATCAACATTGACTTCATCAGTTTCCAAATCTTCCCTCCCCTATCTCATCCCAGATCCAACCCTCCAACTCAGCAATGCCCTCTTGACCCAATCTGCCGTCCATCTTCCTTCCCATGTATCCACTCCCTATTGACCTTTCACTATTAACTCCCACCAGCATCCACCTATTGCCATCCCACCTGTCTTAACCCCCCCCAGCCTCATCCCACTCCCCTATTTATGTCTGAGCCGCCTTCCCCCTCCACATTTCTGGTGAAGGGCTTATTCCTGAAACATCGACTCTCCTGCTCCTCAGATACTGTCTGACCTGCTGTGCTTTTTCCAGCACCACACGTTTTGACTCTCCTGAGACTGAGGACTTTGAGGTCTGGCCATTTGATGATTACACTTGACATGTGTTTGCCCTGTAAGATGCTGGCACATGCTGTAGGTATGAGATTAACATAGCATGGTGCCATTCAATAGCATGTCCACCCTCTTAACTGATCGGTGCTGATACCCAGCACAATCTGCCTGGTTTTCTGTCTGCACTAAGCAGCAAGACAAGACAGAAGTAATCTGAACCTTTACAATGTGGCAGCGGGAAAGTGCCAAAAGACAAGCCAAGGCAAGGCAATGCTGTGAATTATAGACAAAGTGAGTGAGCGATAAGAGCAACATAGCAGCCCTGAGATGCATCTGTTCCACTCCATGAGCTGGGTCCTTGTCCCTGCACACAAAGTGGCCTGGCAGCAGCACTGCAATGAAAGGTGCAGGTGCACTCCAAAGTGCAGCATTGAAGGGCAGAAATGCATTGTCAGGGGATCAGAGACATGCCCTGATGGCATGGAGAGGTTGGCACATGTTGGGTGCCAGTGGCCATGGGAGTGCCCAGAGATGCTGGTGCCAAGTGTCTTAGATAGAGTCAGAGGAGTAAGCAGTGATCTGGAGTCACCAGATAACCATTCTGACTGTCATGTCAGGATTTCTTGGCAGCTAGTTTCTATCTGGTAAGCTGTATATTAATAAGGCAAGATAAATTAATAATGCTAATAGGATTTTTGCTGCTCACTAGTGAGAATCTCGACTGAACCATCCAAAATTTGGTTGAAAAATGGGAGTTTTTGATCTTGGCATTGAGGTGAGTCTCACCGGGTAATCCTATCCAATTTTCCCAAATTTCTTGCCATGTCTCACATCATTTGGGGTCTGGAAAGATGCTATCCTTTGTTTTTGTTTATGTATTGTACTTTTCTTTTGTTGACCATATACATCAGGTAACTGGCAGCTCCAAATGATAGTGCAAACAATCTATTTTTTGTCTTGTAAAGAGGGATACTTGAAATAATGCATTTGTACATTGTCCACAGTTGTGTGACTTTTGCTGTAAGTTGCTTTCGCTTTATATGTGGTAGGCATTGAAATGCTCCACATGAAACAGTAACTAGGCCCCAGAAGGTAACGCTGTTTACCAGCGCGAGTTCGTTACAGGAACAATCCAGACGTTAAGTCATAATGAATGGTGCCAAGCAGGGAAAGGAAACATTCTTGATATCATAGCTGGGCTGTTCTCCCTAAGATTACAGAGAACAGTTCAGATAAAAAGGATTGGCTGCATGGGGAGAGAATTTGAATGATTTGCATGAGGACTTTGAAATCTGAATTCCATCTCATGTCGTACTGTAATTAATGTACTGACTTTTGATATTACCATTGAGCATCTGGTAAAATTAAAGCGGTAACAGCATGACTGCTGGAAGGAAATTTAGCAAGGACTGGATCACTCATGGCATCAGCAGTTCATTCATTTTGGTCAATTACACTTGAATGCGCAGACAAACATAATTAAGCTCCAATTAAAATAACTTTGCCACAATCCTTGATATAAAAGATTGATTAATGTTACCATCTCATTCCAAAGGCTTCCATTTCCTTTTTACAGTTTTATGTTTTTGTAGACTGGTTAACGAGTTGAGTGGTTAAGAAGCTGCAGAGCAGTAATGAAAGTCTCATAAAAATGAAAGACGAGATTCACTTCAGTGAAGTCAAAGATAGAATCCGTACAGTGTCATTGGATTGTCTAGGCAGAATATTTATGTTCAAAGGGCCATTGACGTTATCAAACCTGTAAAACTGTTCATTTCCATCTATGTAATATTGCTCGACTCTGCCTTTGCCTCAGTTCACCTGCTGCTGAAACCGTAGTGGATGCTTTTATTATCTCTGGATATGATTGTTGGATGCACCCCTACCAGCCTTTTGCATTCTATCCTCTGTAAACTTGACACCATCAGAAACTGAGCTGTCTGTGTTCTATTTACCTTTCATCCCATTCTTATTGACCCATATTGGATCACATTTAGGCAATGGCTCGATTTTAAATTTCTCATCCTTATTTTCAGATTCCTCCATGGTCTAACCCTCCCTATCTCTGTAATCTCTTCCATTCCTCTAGCCCTGTGAGGCATCTGCAATTCTCTGCTTCTGACATTTAGAATATTTTCATCGATCCACTAATGGTGGCCTTGGCTTCAGTTAACTTGACCTCAAGCTATCGTGTTATATCTCTCTGCCTCTCTTCGTCACTTTCTTATTTTTATAAACTTCTTAAAACCTACATCTAAGTTTCTGTGGTCATGTTGCAGGCCACTGTCTCAGCCTGTTTCAAGAGGGCTAACATCATCCCTGTGCCTAAGAAGGCTCATGCAGCATGTCTCAATGACTACCACCCAGTAGCCCTACCTTTGGTGGTCATGAAGTGCTTTGAAAGACTGGTCATGGCATTAATCAACTCCAGCCTCCCCATTACTCTTGACCCACTCCAATTTGCCTATCGGACCGACAGATCCACGTCAGATCACTTGCTCTTCTCTCCTCATCTTGGAACATCTTGACACCAAGAACAGTTACATAAGAATCCTACTCATTGACTACAGTTCAGCCTTCAACACTATTATACCCTCGAGACTGGTTACTAAACTTAGTGATCTCGGAATAAGCCCACTCTCTGCACCTGGTTTCTCAGTTTCCTGATTCACAGGCCACAATCCTTGAAGAATGGGGACAATATTTCATCTTCACTAACACTCAACACTGGAGCCCCAGAGGGGTGCATAGTCAGCCCCCTTCTGTACTCACTGTATACCCATGACTGCGTCGCAAATACCAGACTAATGCCATTTACAAGTTCACTGATTACACCATCATAGTCGGTCGAATCTTAGATGGCGATGAAACAGACCACAGTTGGGAGATGGAAGACCTGGAAAAATGGTGCACTGAGAACAACCTTGCTCTCAATGCCGGCAAAACCAAGGAACTCATTGTTGACTTTTGGCGGGATGTTATTCATGCATAGAGGTGAAACGAGTGGAGAGTGTCAAGCTCCTGGGAGTGGTCATCCACAACAAGCTTTCTTGGAACTCTTCATGTGGATGCACTGGTTACAAAGGCCCAACAATGTTTCTTCTTCCTCAGGCAGCTGAGGAAATTTAGCATGACAGCAAATACCCTTGCCAACTTTTATAGGTGCACCATCGAGAGCATTCTTTCTGGATGTATCACTACCTGGTATGGCAACTGTACCATTCAAGATCGGAGACGGTTACAGAGAGTGGTGCACTCGGCCCAGACAATCACACAGGCCAACCTCCCATCTATAGCATCCATCTACCAGGCCCGCTGTCAAGGAAAGGCAGCCAGCCTTCTCAAAGATCCATCCCATCCTGCCATCGGGGAGAACGTACAGAAGCCTGAATACATGCACCAGCCGTTTCGTAACAGTTTCTACCCTACTGTTGTTAGAATACTGAATGGACTCACAAACTCTTAACATTTGCCAGTACCTGCGTTTTTGTTTTTGCCGCTGTTTACCTATTATTTACTATCTATGCTACTTAAATCTGTGATCTGCCTGTATTGCTCACAAGACAAAGCTTTTCACTGTACCTCGGTACATGTGACAATAAATTCAATTCAGCTATCCTTATATCTCCTTACATCGTTTTTCCCATGCTTTGTTTTGTAATGCCCTGTGAAGTGCATTGTGATGTTTTATTATAGGGAAGGAAACATATCAATATAAGCTGGAGGTGAGGGGTTAAAAAAAAAGCTGACTGTTTTGGAATGATTTAAATTCCTTTTAAGAGGAGTGCATGATTTATTTTTAATTTATTCATAAGATGAGGACATTACTGGCTAGGCAGCATTTATTGCCTATCCCTAATTGCCCAGAGAGCAATTAAGAGTGAACCCATTTGTGTGTGGGTCTGGAGTCACATGTGGGCCAGACCCAGTAAGGATGGCAGTCTTCTTCCCTAAAGGACATTAGTGAACTAGTTAGGTTTTTCCGACAATTGGCAATGGATTCATGGTAATCATTAGACTCTTAATTCCAGATTTTTATTTCATTCAAATTCCATCATTTGCTATGGCAGGATTCACACCTGGATCCCCAGAACATTATCTGGGCCTCTGGATTGACAGTCCCGTGGGGCAGCACGGTGGCACAGTGGTTAGCACTGCTGCCTCACAGCGCCAGAGACCCGGGTTCAATTCCCGCCTCAGGCAACTGACTGTGTGGAGTTTGCACATTCTCCCCGTGTCTGCGTGGGTTTCCTCCGGGTGCTCCGGTTTCCTCCCACAGTCCAAAGATGTGCAGGTCAGGTGAATTGGCCATGCTAAATTGTCCGTAGTGTTAGGTAAAGGGTAAATGTAGGGGTATGGGTGGGTTGCGCTTCGGCGGGTCGGTGTGGACTTGTTGGGCTGAAGGGCCTGTTTCCACACTGTAATGTAATCTAATCTAATCTAATCTAAATACCACTAAACGAATATAATCAATAATATGTGAGTGCAAATGTATCACTGATCAAAAGACCCACAAAACTTCAGAGAAATTACAGCATGGAACAGACTGAGTTCCAAATTATTGCTGCTCATGCTCCATATGAACTCCCTCTAACTCTAATTCATCTAAGGATATCAACATATCCTTTTTCCATCAGCTACTTATCTAGCTTTCTATTGCAGGCAACTATATATTTTTTCATTCTTTTCATGGGATGTGAATGTCAAGACCAGCATTCATTGCTAGTCTGTACTTGCCCTTGAGAAGGCAGTGATTGTAAGCTGCCTTCTTGAACCAATACAGCCCATCTGGTAGAAAGTCACCAAAGTGGTGTTAGGAAAGGATTTCCAGAATTTTGATCTTTCAGCAGTGAATCCAATGCAAAGCATTTTCAAAGAAACTTAAAAAATGTAGGGATGTTGGAGGATTTTAGGGCTAGGGAAGGTTACAGAGATAGGGAGGACACCAGGGAAGGATTGAAAAACAAGAATGAGTAGGTTAGCAAATAGAAGATGGTGGTGAATGAAATTTGGTGTGAATAAGATAAACAACAGAGGATTGGGTGAGTTCAATTTGATGTAAGTTTTTTTTTTAAATGCACCATTTAGAATATGTAGACATCATTGGCTAGGCCAGCATTCATTGCCCATCCCTAATTGCCCAGAGTCAATCTGTACAAGTAGGCAAGAATGGAAGATTTCCTTTCTTAAAATGCATTAGTGAACCAAATGGGTTTTTAATAACCTCTTTATTTAAGGCTTGATACTGAATTCAAATTCCACCATTTGCTGTGGTAGGATTTGAACTCATGACCCCAGAGCGTTGATGTGCACTGCTAGTCCAGTGGCATTACCACTACACCACCACCTCCCCCTGAGAGGCTGTGAAAGTAGCAGGATATGGGAATCTTCACACATCAAGGTAACATATTTAATAGTAACTCTTGGATCAGGGCTCCCTCTGGATGTGTCTGTGATCGATATTTCAATCTGGACAATATAATGAATTAGTACATGAGTTTTCTCTTCTCATGAGGCAGGAAGATTAGCTAATTCACCCTGCTCTGTGAACAAAAGATTAAGGAAGAGGTGGGACGTTTCTCTCACAGGGGTCAGTCAATAATAGGGTCAAGTTAGAATCTATACGTCTCAAACCAATCCTTCCGAAGACAAATGGGAGTGTAATTTCTATGTTGCCCTTGAGCCAACGGCATCTCTTAGCACGAACGGTAATTAATCTTGTAGACATGTTGTCAGCTAAACCTTGCAATGGCCTAAAAGGCACTGGGAAAGGTCTGTAAAGCACAGCTGCATGCCTGTGGTACAGAGAGAGATTTTAGATTCAACCCCCAATAATATCTTTCTGGCCTAACAACAGGCTATGTCTTACAGTGTAATAGAAAAATACTCTAACCCAATCAGATCATCTTTATAAAGTTCTCAGGATTTCACTCTGTGCACTGCAAGCATTTCTTTATCTGGACTAATTTCTCCGATGGTTGCATAATACACACACCATTTTGTTTAATTATCTCGAGATATGAATAAAAATAATTAAAACCCAACATCTCATCAGGATCATTTATCAGATGATAATCCAGGCAATGTCACAGCACATCATCTTAGAGTGAACCAGATGTGATATGGAGGATTGGAAAAAAGAAAGATGTATATTTGTATCTAATTTCTCCTGACCACTGGACATTTCAAACTGCTTTACGAATAATGCAATAAGTTTGAAATGCCATCACTGTAATTTAGGAAAACATTGAAGCAAATTCACACAAATAGCAGTGCGATAATGATAATCAGATATTTTTGGTTTCAGTTAAGTTGATTGAAGGACAATTATTGGTCAAGATAGTGCTGTTCTTTCAAATAGAGCGTGCGATCTTTTACAATCACCTGCATAGTCAGGTGGTGCCTCAGTTTAACATCTTACCTGAAAGGCAGTATCTCTGATGGCACCATACACCCTCTGTATTGCACTAGAATGTCAGCCTTGATTTTTTGTGTTTAAATGCAGGACTTGGACTTGAATCCAGCACCTTGTAACATTTGGAGGCGTTGTCGTTTTCCTGCATCACACCCTAAAAATACTTAAATGGTGACAAAACACTTTAGGCATCATGAGGATGTGAAGGCACTTAATGAATGGATATATTTCCTTCTTTCAGCTGTTGAGATTGAGTTGCAGCATTAGAGTCGTAGAGCCATAGAGGGCATCAACAATCACCAAACGACATGAATCCCACTTAACTGCACTTGCTGTAAAGCCTGCGATGCCCTGGCATTTTAAGTACTCATAAAGATGCTTCTTAAACGTTCTGAGAATACCTATGGGTGAAAAGAAATTTCCTCAGATCTCCTCTAAACTATTTGCTCCTCACCTTAAACACATGCCTGATGAAAGGCTTATGCCCAAAACATCAACTCTCCTGCTCCTCGGATGCTGCCTGACCTGCTGTGCTTTTCCAGCACCATACTTTTCGACTCCTAACCTTAAACGAATGTCCTCTGGTCTTAGGCATGTCTGTGTATGGAAAACGGTCTTACAATCTACTCTATCTATACCCATAATGTTGTATCCCTCAATCAGATATCCCCTCAGCCTCCTCTGCTCTGGAGAAAACAAACCTAGCCTACTCTGTCTCTCCTCATGATTGAGACTTTTACACCCCTCCTGGTGACTGTCCTCTGCAACCTCTCCAGTGCAGTAATGTCCTTCCTATAGTGTGGTGACCAGAACTGCACACAGTATTCCATCTGTGGCCTAACCAATATTTTATAAGGTTGCAGCAAGACTTCCCAGCTCCGGTATTCTACATCCAGGCGAATGAAGCCTTTCTCATCACTCCACTTATCTACTTTCAGGATCTATGTCGAGAGTGTAGTGCTGGAAAAGCACAGCAGGTCAGGCAGCACGTTTCGGGCAAAGGCCCTTCATCAGGAATGGGGCTTATGGGTTGGAGCTGAGAGATAAATGGGAGGGGAGTGGGGCTGGGGGAAAGGTAGCTGAGAAAGCTATAGGTGGATGAAGGTGAGGGAAAAGGTGATAGGACATAGGTCAGAGGGGCAGTGGTGGCTGGGTCCTCATTCCTCATTTAATTAATTCCTCATTTATCCCATGCATTTGCATGGTCCCAAGGCAGAATATGATGTGTTCTTCCTCCAGGCGTCGGGTGGTAACAATTTGGCGGTGGAGGCGGCCCAGGACATGCATGTCCTTGACGGAGTGGGAGGGGGAGTTGAAGTGTTCAGCATGGGACGGTGGGGTTGGTGGGTGCAGGTGTCCCAGAGATGTTCTCTGAAACGATCCGCAAGAAGGCATCCTGTGCCCCTGATGTAGGAGAGACCACACCAGGTGTAACAAGTACAGTAGATGACATTGGTAGAGGTACAGGTAAATTTCTGACAGATGTGGAATGATCCCTTGGGGCCTTGTATGGAGGTGAGGGGAGTGGTGTGGGCACAGGTTTTATACTTCCTGCGGTGACAGGGAAAGGTGCCAGGAGTAGGGTGTGGGCTGGTGGGGGGTATGGACCCAGCGAGGTAGTCACGGAGGGAATGTTCTTTTCAGAACGCTGATAGGGGTAGGGAGAGAAATATATCTCTGGAGGTGGGGTCCATTTGGAAGTGGCGGAAGTGGCAGAGGATGATGCGTTGTATGCGGAGGTTGGTGGGGTGGAAGTGTGGACTGGGGGTTTCAGTCCTTGTT